>NC_141814.1:1820681-2123712 GCF_057944985.1 Cucurbita pepo subsp. pepo | reverse complement strand
ATTCTTTTTGTAAAGACCCATTTCACTTTTCTGTTCGGTACTTGAGGACTACTTGTTACAAATCAAGCAACAAAACTCTTCGTATTTCATACTAATTTGTCTATCTCAATCTCGGTCTTGGTTCTTGTAACAATCCAAGCTCACTGTTAGTAGATATTGTCCAGTATGCGTTATATATCAGATTCATTCCCTCTCCATCCAATGTGGGATCTCACAATTCACCCCATTAAGAGCCCAACATTCTCACTGACACAACCCCACTGTTAGTGGATATTACTTACTTTGACACGATTTTATAACGCGTTAATTAGAAAGAAGGTTCCACTCCATATAAAGAATGTTTCGTTCTACTCTTCAATTAACGCGGGATATGGTAGTTGCTAGGTTTGACTAATAATAATTAAAATAGTTTTTATATATGGTTTAGAAATTATATAAAATTAAAATTAAAAATGTAATTAAGATGAAGTCTAGGGGCATTTATGGAATGGTCTGTTACATGCCACTTTCCATCTGTAAGAATCAGAAAGAAGATTGAAAGTGATGGAGAAGGGAAAGTTGTCATTAACCATCTTCAACCTCCTCTCTCTCTCTCTCTCTCATGGCTATATTAATCTTTCCACGCCCCTTTCATTTCTTCAGAGCTCTACTTCTTCATTTCAGAGCTCTACCTTTCTCCTCCGCCATTTTTGTTTTTTTTACAGACCTTCAATTTCCTCATCAATGGCGTCTCCGCCGGACACCAGTAAAACCATCAAGCTCGAGCGCTACAACAGCTATCTCCGGAAACTCAACAGCACAAAACTCATCAACGCTTCATCTAAGCTTCTATTCCGTGCTACTCTTCTCGTCGCTTTAATTCTCGTCTTCATTTTCACTATCAATTACCCGCCGCTGTCTGCCGACAGCGGCGGCGGTGGAAATCACCTTCATACTCACCGGAATTTCATCTCCTCGGCGTTTTACGGCGGGAGTGGTCAAGGAGGTGCGGCTTGGGAGAAACAAGTCCGGCATTCCTCCACTCCTCGACGTCCTAATGGGATGTCCGTACTTGTTACCGGCGCGGCCGGTTTTGTGGGTTCGCATTGCTCGATGGCGTTAAAGAAGCGAGGCGACGGCGTTTTGGGATTGGATAATTTTAATAATTATTACGATCCGTCGTTGAAACGAGCGCGTCAATCTCTTCTTCTGAAACACCAGATTTTCATTGTAGAAGGCGACTTAAACGACGCCGCATTGCTGTCTAAACTGTTCGATGTGGTCCCGTTTACGCATATCCTCCACCTGGCGGCTCAAGCCGGTGTCCGTTACGCTATGCAAAACCCTCAATCCTATATCAGTTCCAACATTGCCGGTTTTGTGAACCTTCTAGAAGTCGCTAAAGCCGCCAATCCACAACCGGCGATTGTTTGGGCTTCGTCTAGCTCCGTCTACGGCTTAAACACTGAAAATCCGTTCTCGGAGCTTCACCGGACTGACCAACCGGCGAGTCTCTACGCGGCGACGAAAAAAGCCGGAGAGGAAATCGCTCATACGTATAATCATATTTACGGACTGTCACTCACCGGACTCCGATTCTTCACCGTTTACGGCCCGTGGGGACGCCCTGACATGGCCTACTTCTTTTTCACGAAAGACATCCTCCAAGGGAAACAAATCGATATCTACAAAACTCATGACGCGAAAGAGGTGGCGCGTGATTTCACGTACATCGATGATATTGTAAAAGGCTGTTTGGGAGCGCTTGACACGGCGGAGAAGTCTACCGGCAGCGGCGGAAAGAAGAAAGCTCCGGCGCAGTTGAGGATCTATAATTTGGGGAATACGTCGCCGGTGCCGGTTGGGAAATTAGTGTCGGTGCTTGAGAATCTGTTGAATACCAAAGCTAAAAAGCATATAATTACCATGCCACGAAACGGCGACGTTCCGTTCACTCACGCGAATGTTAGTTTGGCGTTGAAGGATTTCGGGTATAAGCCATCCACGGATCTACCCACGGGGCTCCGAAAGTTCGTGAAATGGTACGTTGGGTATTATGGAATCCAGTCGAGGGTAAAAAAGGAAATGGAAAAAAATAGTAATCAGTTGCCCGAGGAATCCGCTTGATTTTTTTTTTTTTGAACTGTCGTCGTCATCGTCACATGGCCTTCGTCGACTTGTCGTTTTCTCTTTTTTTTTTTTCTTACTTTTATTATTATTAATATTATCATTATCGTGGTTTCGGCTGTAGAGGATCGAAGGGATCCACAGCTGTTGTTCATGTTGTAGAAAAAAAAAAAATAGATATTAAGTTATATTGGAAAATAATATTTTGTAATTTAATACGAAAAAAAAGGGGAAGAGAGAGAGAGAAGTTGTGGGGTCCACTGGAATGGGTGTGGATCTCAGCCGTTCGATTTCTTGTAATCACAGATCAGAAATGATGACATCAAAATTTCCATTTTCCATCCATATTATTCTTTTTTTTTTCTCCTTTATTTATTTTTAATTACTAATTTACCAAATAAGTTAATAAATTTTAAAAATATCTAATACTTTCTTGTAACATATAAATAATTAATTTAAATTAAATTCTATAAATTTTTATTTTAGGTCTTTTAATTAAAATTGAATATGTTTAGAAGCAAATATAGTTTTAACCTAAAAAATAATAATAATTATTAAATATTTTTAAATTCAAGGATTAAATAAATATATGAATTTTAAAATACGTTAAAATATATGAATTTTATTTTAACCAAATTTTAGGAATTTTCGAGATCGAGTCTTCAACCTCAAAAGATAATAAAAATTTTATATTGACAAAAAGGATCCACATTTCACGTTGACATATTTATATTTTATTGCCATACAGACGGTAAGTTATGAGTCAATTTTGCGCTGATACACAACCAGCGTCGGTCTAACTAGCTAGAGAATAGCGATTCATCCACCAAGCTACGGTTAATTACCTCCTTAGAACTCAAGGGCATAGTTGTACTACCCGACTCGAACAAACATCAAAGAATTTATTTTACGACAAAATTATGGTCTGAGTAATAGTTTATCGTCGTACATTTTTGCTGGTCGAGATATATTTTAATATATAGTTTAATTTAAAAGTACAATATTGTGTTTTTTAAGGAAGAGTTTAAAAGTACTATGTTGATTTAAGGTTGGCTTCAAGAACCAATGTGTCACGTGAAGTTTAGGCAGCCCTTGTGAATGAATTACCAAAATTATTCGTTACATTAAATGCCTGACGAAAAGAGTTCATATTTATATGTATAATTTACAATAAATAATTATTTAATGGAAATTTTAAATTTATAAAATAATTTCAGAAAAAGAAAATAAAATAGTCGTCATAATTCCGACTGGTGTAGAGGGATCCGAGGTTGTTGTCTGTGAGCTGCTTTGACGGTCGGGTTACCATGTCTTGTGAACCAAATACCTCCAATTTATAACGTTGTATTTATTCTAAGAGAAACTGAGATTATGTTCGGGTGCCAAGATTAACGTTTTTAATTTATAATATAGTTTTATGGGTTAATTATGATGCATAATAATTAGCTAAAATGATTATGTTGGATTATGGTGGCTTTGCTCCAAAGCTAAGGCATTTAAATTTACGGGAGAAATTTCTTTTGTGAAGTGGACATCGATGCTTCGTAAAGTTGACTAATTAATACATATTTCATTATAATTAGAGATACAGTGGATGAAAGTCCCACATCCGCTAATTTGGAGAATGATCATGAGTTTATAATCAAGGACGGATTTGGAGAATGATCATGAGTTTATAATCAAGGAATACTATATTTATTGATACTAGGCTTTTTATGGACAATATCATATATATATATATATATATATATATATATATATATATATATATATTTTTACAATTACATATATTATAATAAATAAATATTAAAATGTTTCAGGGGCAAAATAGTCCTTGCACACCACTGGCTTTCTCTCTCTAGGATTCCCTTTTTGCCCCCACCGACACTTTCTCTCTCTCTTGCCTTTCCAAATTTTAAATTATAAATTTGTTCTTTAAGGTTAAAATTGGTATTTAATCAACCTTACTACTAGTTGATATTGTCCGTTTTTTATTACATAACGTTATTTGCCACACGATTTTTATTTTTTAATAAATAGCATTCTACATCTTTATAAGAAATATTTTGTTTCTCTCTCCAATCGACGTGAGATCTCACAATCCACCTCAAGGGTCAACGTCCTCGCCAGCACACCGCTATCTGATATTGTTCGTTTTTGTCCATTATGTATCGTCATCAGCCTCATAGTTTTAAAACGTGCCTAACATAAAGAGTTTTCCACAACCTTATAATGAATATGTCGTCCTCATTTCCAACCAATGTGTGATCTGGTCACGACCGTTTTGATGACTATTTGAGTTATCAAACATGATGGACAATTTTTCGAAATTTTATCAAAAAAATAAAATAAAATAAAATAAAATTAATGGAATAAATTCTATTTTTTTTTTTAATTACGGAAAGTATTATAAATAAATATATTTTATTTTGAATGATAAACGTTAATCTACATAATTAATGAGTAACTTATATATTACTTTATTATAATCATGGTAATAAGTTACTATTTACCTATTTATTATTTAAATAATTGACATTTGGAATATACTTTGAGATTTTATTATTATTATTATTATTTTCTTTTATTTGCTTGTTATATGTCCTTATGCTCGGCCCACATCTGGCTAATATTTGGGCCGAGCCTTGAATTTACTCTCGACATCCAGCCCATTTACAGGCCCAATTACAGGGTTGAGGCCCATTGCGGAATGGTTAAACGGTCTTTCAAAGCCCAAGTTTGGCCCAATGAAAATTGAGAATAATAATTTAGATGATCATAATTATTCAATTTTATTATCGTAATAATTATTTGTATAATTTTATTTATTTGAGAATAATAATTCAGATGATCACTACATAAATTTTAAAAATCTAAAAATTAAGATATATTTCACAAATGAAAATTACATTTAAATTTACTTAATAAAAATAAATTAATTATTTAAAATTAACTAATATAATAAAATGGTTGAAAGTAATTATAGAAACCGAACATAAATATTATTTATTTACGAAAACGTAAAAATACACCTATGGGTTCATGTATCGATTGAGTACCAAGGAAGCTCGGGACGGAGCTGTATGATGTGGAAATCCCAGGTACAGTTTCCTGGGGAGGGAGTGGCTACCTACTGGAGCTTCGACCAACTACCACCCGTCAATTCCGCTTTGGGGCCACTAAACAAGGAAAGAGAGTTTGTCTTATTATTACCTGCAAGATCGGAGTGTATACGAGAGTGCAGAGCCCGGGAATGAGGAAGTCCGTTGACTAGACTTAATGATTGTGAAATAATTGTTTAACGCTTACCTTCTTTATATAAAGGCAGACAAAATTTATATATTATAAGTTTGATTTTTTGTTAAAAAAAAAATCGTTAGCATCCAAGGTTAACTTGCCAAAATTGATCCGCCAATAGTCGAATCTAAATTGAAACAAAAAAATCTATCGATTACTCCAGATATGGTATATCAGACCAAAATCTAAGAGACTACTTTTAGATACGACACGTTACGTCGTGTAAACGAAGCTAAAAAACATGCAAAACTCTTAAGGATCTAGTGCTTAAAAACCGTTTGAACTCTAAAAACGTTACATTGATTGATTTTGGTAACCCTAAAATTTGTGATGTGCCTCGTGATGGGTCCCAGTTACCCTCGACTAAGCAAACTTATTAAAGCTTAGTAGAGCATAAACTTTATTTAGGCATGGAGTGTTACGATTGTACATTTTCAACCGAAAGACGTCATGATCTCGATACGCTCATAACAAGGTTCTCTTTCGCCAACCGAACACAACTCGTGTGGAATCTAAGCTTGTTAGGCCACACATGTCACTCAATTGTCTACGACTCTAGCCAACTTGCCTCGTCTCTAGGCCAAGTTTCTCGACTCGACCTTGCCTTTACTCTATGTCAAGGTTTCTTATCTGCAACATCACATCTCATCCTATCATCGTCTTGTCATCTAGGTTCCCAACAACATGACCCCATATCGTGATGTTATTCCAAGTCCTGAGATGTCATCGACCATCATAACTTACTTGAACATGCCTATTGAGAATCAATCCCATGAGTCAACTATACCGTCGGGACATCCCGAACATCCATCCATCTGAGTTATATCAGGGCATGAACCCTCCCATGTCCATATCGAGTCATTTGTGGATATTGTACCAAATAGTGCGTGCAAATATCAACCTCCAACTCATCGGTTGTGGCATAATGTCAACACACCTGTGCTATTTGACACTATCCTCGAAAAATCTATTTCCGAAGGAAGACACCCAAGACACTCGTCTTGCTACATTCCTCTACGCCGTACGTATTTGCCACATGGTCGCTCATTTTGCTGCATGGCCTAAAGTGGTGGAGAGCTGACATCACGCCTCCTCTATAGTACATTATATACATACATACATATACATACATAGATAATTTTATATATATAATATATATATATAATTATGACTCTAACTTAAGTAAGTTTAACTAAATCCTTTATATGAGAGGCTGATATAGTAAGTCCACGTCAGCATTAATTTTACTCTCTGGAAAGTTATCTATTTTAGTAGTCTCCGCTTTTATTTGTATTTTATTCAATTTATAACATTAAATATTATATTTATTTAAGTTTTTATCATTTTAAAATTTTATTTTTTAATTTGAAAATTTATTTTAAACAATTCATCCCAACCCGTTATGTATATATATTTATTTAATTTCATAATAATGTTTATGACATTTTTGAAAAAAATACAGAGATAAATCTTAATTAAATGAAATAAATAGACGTTTACGTTTGGAATATACATTTTTGAGACGTTTTACAAGATCATTGAGATAAGTTCCGGATGGGATATTGATACACCCGACCTGATTTATTTCCTTACCTTTATTGTTGTATTTTTTACTCGATTATAGCTCGAGTTTTTGCAATGATTTTTTATGAACACAAGCCATTAGATGATTTGTTCTTCGGGATTGATGTAACCTTTTAATTTTTATAGATTAATTAGTGAATCTTATACTCGGGAGAAACTAACTTAAATATACTCGTTACAATACCATCTACACAGTTAAAGTTTGGTTCTCGACTCGACAATACGTTCTTTTTATTGAAGATATAAGCTTTAGAGTATTGAAGCGGAGTTCATTTGTACCTAACGTTTGTAGTTTTTGAGTTCAACACGTGACGTTTATAGTTTTTTGAGTTCGACGACACGAGAAGGTGAGGGGAAAAATGGTGGTAAAACCCTATTTTACCCTTTTGTCTCCCACACTTGCGTGTGCCCTCCAATCACCCAAAAATATTAATTAAAAAAAGAAAAAAAGAAAAAAAGAAAAAAAGAAAAAAGAGAGAGAAATAAAAACTCGTAATGAGTAAGAAGAAGGGAGTTTTGAGGCATTCTCAAATCGTTTCTCATATTTTTCTTCAGAATAGTTGGGGGAACTCAGAGAGACGGGAATACACCCAAAGAGAAAACGAAGAACACAGTAGAAGAAACCCCCAATTTTTACACTAAATACACTGAAATCTCTTCACACAGAAGAAGAAGAGGAAGAACAAGAAGAAGAACAGATAATCTAGAGCTTCAAACTGCTATTTTTCTTGGAAATTTTGATTGTTTTTTGTCTCCCTTTTCTGTGCCTTCTGTTTCTGGTTAATCTCTGTTTGAGCGAGATTCGAGAGAGAGATCTTGTCCTTCTACATTGCCCACTCTGTAGCGGACAAGGTAATCTCATTATTACCCAATTTTCAAATCACTTTCTTTCATCGACACACTTGATTTTCCCCCCTTGGAATTTGTTCGTCATCGGGTTGAATCGAGCTGCTTTTACCCTTTTCATCGATACCCTGTAATTGCATACGTATTGTTTTTCAGGGGTTTTGATTCTTTCTGTATATTTCTTTGTTTTCGAAAAGGATTTCTTCCGATTCTCGTTTCGTTTTGTTTTGAGGAATCAAAATTAGGGTTTTGCTACTGGCTATGTGCTCATGTATTCGGTGGATTTTCTAGGGTTTTGACGGATCGTAACTGGGTGGCTCTCCAATTTATCGGTTTCGCACTAATTAGGGTTTGGTACCGACTATGGATTGAAAGTATGATTATGACTGCGTCATCGCGCTTTCTCTTGAATGGGCTGGAGCTCCGATCTTTCCTGGGATTCGGGTTTTAGTCTGTACTTCGCCGAGGCCGCGATTCTGTAACTGTAACGTACCACTAGAATGAAGTGAACTTTGCTTCTCTGATCATGGAAGAGGATTGCACATTATAGACTTGTTTTTGGCAGTGAACAGTTTCAACCCAATCAATTTCTTGGATTACAAGGGATTTTCAATACAGTTTTAGGTTTTTCATCTCTAATTAGGAGGTTCTGTTGGTTTAAAGAGGAGCTAATAATTCGCCCCCGGAGGAAAATCAAGAGACCATTGCTTTGAATCATCGACATTTTCCACGAGCCGAACGGGAGAGCTAATTTGTGCTGAATTTGTTGCTCTGGAGTTATTTTTATCTGCGTTTCAGTTGATTTCGCCCTTTCGCATCTAGGATTTCTCTGATATCTGGGAACTTGGTTAGAATTCATTTAGTCAAGTGGCAGAGTTGGCTCTTGTTATTTTTGAGAATTTGGAAATATCTCTTGGCCTGTACTTATTATTCCTGTACTCGTGTTTATAGTGTTTATAAGTGGGAGAGTTCTCTGAGGTTTGGAAATTGCAATTTCTGGATTGACTAAGAAGCATATGGAGGAATATTGAAGCTGGAAATGAATGCGAGGACATGGTGCATGGACAGCAGCTTAGTTTCTTGTTCGTTCCCTTTTCGGAACAGTGCTTCTGGAAGGTAGTTACAGCATTTTCGCCCGTGGAGAGAGCTCTTGTTTTTTGTCTAGATACTCTGTGCAATGTCGCGCTGTTTTCCATTTCCGCCACCAGGATATGAGAAGAAATCTAGGGCAGAGGACGCGGACCTACTAAAAAAGGTTTATAACTTTCCTCGTCTTCTAATACATATAGTATAAATATAGTACTCTAATGACATATTTGGTGGAGCATCCTACTATAACTTCATTTGCGAGGTTCATTGGGTATTATTTCACAATCATCATCAAGGTTTAAATGACTGTATTTGTTTGGCATTTAGATGAATCAAATGATCCTTTTATTTTCTTTAAGAATTACTGGTTTTATAAACTGCTAGATTCATTGTCGCTTCTTGATAGCCGAATATTATTCTCCATGAAGATTCCACGCGTCCCGCGTAAAATGACAATTATTATGTTGTGAGATTAAAAGCATGGATGTTAGTGAATCTTGAGTTAACTGTGTATGCCATTGGTTTTTTTGATAGATTTGAGCTCATTAGATGTTTTACGAGTAGGCTCTCTGCTAGTCATTTTCCTTCTTATATTTTGTTTTGTTTGTTTGTATCTGTTCTTCTTTTGGAATGTTCTTGTGTGACTTGAGAACCTAAAAGATACTTCTGCCACATTCACGTGTTTCTTCGGATGAATGGTAGCTGTGGATGGCTATATATGCTTCTCACTTTTCTAGTATTAAATGATGAAAGTGTTTGCTGACATTGTTGAGAAGTTGACCATGTATTTGAAAATATTATCTTGTTTTTGGTTCTCTGTTTGATGTAGACTTTTGTTGTCTTGATGGATGTTTCTGGTTTTTCTTCTGAATGATATTTTTGGGAAAATGCTATTCTACTTAGACATATATTTATACATGTTATTTGGCATTTGGCATTTCAAGTACTTCCAAGTATTTTAAGTGTGGGGTGTGACCAGATCTTTCAGCTTTGAATCATGACACTGGATGGCTCATTATATCAGTGATCCAAAAATTTCCCAATAATTTTTCGTAGCGTTTTTTTTTTTGTTGGGGAGCTGTTTAAATGGCAGAGTTTTCTCTTCCATCTCTTTCAGCAGCATAAGCTTGAGACACAAGAACTCTTCCGTGTCTTCTATGGGAAGTTTCAATTTCTTCAGAAGGAATCTTAATGATAGTAAAACTTCAGATTTGATTCCTCGTCAGCCCAATTTCACTGGGATTCTATTTATTTTTTGATTTATTGATCTTTTGAATTCTTTGGGAATTTTCACTTATTAATCTCCCTTCCAGATCTTTAGCTTACATTTTCCATGTGTAGAGGACTTCCCTTTTGTTAACTATATTGTATGGAATAAGGATAAAGTCCCCATATGGTTGTTTGGTTGGTGACTTGATAGAAGACCAATTCCATTTTCGGAATGCACATTCAAATGACAACCATAAGTCCCTCATGTGAAGCTAGCATGAGAAAAGAAATAGTGTATAACCAAACCAAACACTAGTTTCAAATGAGAATCCTAAGGTCCTCAAAGCATTCTATTGGAAGTTACAAATGAAGCTTTAATATAGAATATGATATGGAATATTGAATGTCATGCACAACTCAATTGCAAATCTGACTATTTTAATCGAGCTAGATGGCTTTTTGTGTGAAGAGAGAAGGATGAATCACTGTGGGAAGAATTTAGAGATTGAGAGAGATACGGGCATGAAATGAGAAGTAAAAAAAATGAAAGCATGGGCAGAGCATGAGTGGTGAGTGAGATGAAGTTGAGCCTTGCTTTTGGAGAAGTTATCGAAATGACGAGATGAGGATGATGCCTTCATATTTTTACTAACCCTGAAAAGGCTGACTTTGTTTGGGGTAGAGGAAGGTTTCCGCCAACGGTTTATAATTTTTCTGCCCTCTCTAACGAAACTTAAACCTGCCTGATTCGTAGATCCAAATTTTTAATGTACATCCACACATAAATTATCCTTATTGTTTCCCTTTTTTATTGTATTTGTGCCTGCATATCTTCACAATGTTAGGGCTGTGTTAATGTCGAGGACGTTAATTTTAATGACTGCAAATTTTCAATGCATTCCTTCCTGTCATTGATAACGTCCATGTTTGCATAATTAGATTATGTTTTAAAAAGATCTGTTTGCAATGATCTATTTTATGTAACAGCATATTTTCTTCCTGTATTTCTTCTTTAAACACCGATGAACTGATTGGGGAGTATATATGTATTTACAAACTGATGGATGTACAGATTGAGTATTGTTTTGATTTCTTATCTCTAATGTTTTATGGAGACGTATAGGCGGACATGGGTTGTCTTTGGAGCTTTGGGTGGTAGGAAGGAACTGGAGACATGGGTTGTATGTAGGCACATCTTTTGTTTTTCTCTTCCCAGTGTTAATCCTCTGGTATTCTAGAATTGAAGTTTTACTTTCTAATTCAGAGTTCATATTTGATTTGCTCCTTTAGATTACAGTCTTTAGAGCTGCAAAAGTTTTACTGGACTTTGTGGGTTGGGTTATGAGATCTGTTTCGAACTCTTATTCGTAAAAAACTTTGGAGCACGCGCCTTTGTGGGTGCCATACTGTATAAACTTGAGATTTAGGGAGACTTCACTTCGAAATTTGAACAGGTGAAGGGGTTGACAGTTTTATTTGATCCTTGTCAAGTGCCAACTCAATGAATTAGACAAGATCCAAGTAAGTTACACTTCCATTTTCTTTTCCCTTAATGGAAGTTTTTGTTAGAGATGCAGAAAATCAAAAACCTTTTGGCCCTTAGTTGTCACTTGTCTACCCCTAAAAATTTATGTTCCATGGTGCAACCCTTGTTGCATGCAGGGCAAGAACGCTGTGAAAGAAGAGATAGATATGGCTTTGGGAGCTTTCGTACATAATCGGTGCCAATTAAGACAGAGGGTTATAGGGAATTAGACTACCGATAGAGTCGAAATGGAGAAATTAATTTTGTTTGGATCTTTTCTTTTTTGTCACTATAGCGTGGGCTCTATCCAAAGAACCATCTAAAGTATAAAGAGCACTTCTCCAGTAAGCTGACATCGAATTCCATCTTATTCGCTTGAGATCATATTTGCTAACGGTAATCCCGTGCCAGAATGCTTCCATTTCCTTGACAAATCTCTATCCTCATTTTGATCCTTGTTTCAAGCTTCCGAAGACTCGCCTCGCTTTGTTCCATATTTGGAGTCTTCACATGTTTTCATGTTTTTGCTTCCAAATTCTTGCACGATAAGCGTCAATCTAAAACATTCAACTTATTTTGAGCTCCATGCTTGGTTTTAGGCCTTCGTGAGATTCAAAGGATTTGTTGGAAGCACAACACATTTGATTGATTTTTGTGAAATTGTGAGAGATGATTTTGTGTAGCTCAAACGACGTCTAGGTCTCTCTTGTGCACTGGTTCATAACTACTCTGGTGATGTGGTGTGTTGATGTTCGACGATTTCCTTGTAATCTCTACTTTTTTCTCTCTTGACAATATCTTGTAGCACCTTTTCGTTTAACTATAGACGTGCATATTAGTTTCTATTTATCTTGTTTCAATTCCAGCTTAAAACAATGCGTGCTGGGTTTCGTCATTTCATGGATTTTCGCTTGTTTCAAAATGATATTACTCTTAGTATTCATTCTTTTCTTTCTGATTTGCAGGAGAAGAGCAAAGAGAAAAAACATAAAAAGGAGAAAAAGGAGAAGGAGAAGAAAGAGGGTAAAGAAAAAAGAGATAAGGATAAAAGTGAGGAGAAACGCCGGGAAAAGAAAGACAAAAAGAAAGATCGTGACAAAAAGAAGGAAAGGGATAAGGAGAAGGAGAAGGAGAAAGCACCACATGCCTTGGAGGACAGTAGACCTTCTGGGAAAATCAAGAGTCAAAATGGAGAGGAAGTTGTTAGAATCAAACATAATAGTATCCAAGAGGAGAAGCATTCTGGGAAACTTGATTCTTACGTCGGAAATAAGATTAGTCAGAATACTGTTCTTCCTAAGGAGACGAAGAACTCGAAGTTGGTGCCGGAGGTGGGGAGGAGAATCGAGGACAGTGGAACTGCAAAGGTCCAGAAACTTGCTGTTGCACAACCGAAAAGGGACGATGGAGTGGCCACACAGGTGGCTAGGAGTTCTGAGATCTTGTTTGAAGGTAATAAGGAATATATCAAGAACAAGACAATTGATCAAGGAAAATACAACGGTCAAGGAATTAGACACGACGAAAGATTCAGTGGAGATTCTACGGTCCCAAGTTTCACTGCAACTACGACTACGACTGCGAATGCAACCATTGAATCAGCAGAGAAAATTGCGGAGAGAAGGAAAGAAACAAATGATAAAATCAGACCGAAAGAAGGTGAAGAAAAACGAGGGAGCAAGCACAAGGATAAAGATAAAGAGAAAAAAGGACGATCAAACGATAAAGCGACCGATAAAGAGAAGAAGAAAGAAAAGAAGGCGAAGGAGAAGAAGGAGAAGAAGGCGAAGGAGAAGAAGGAGAAGAAGGCGAAGCAGAAAGAGGAGGAAGAGAAGAATGCAATGGTAGATAAAACAAAAGAGATCACTAAGGATAACCTCATAGGTAGGCATTCTACAAACACAGATACATCACAACTTCCTGACAGCAATATTGGTGCTGCAGTTGAAGAAAATCTAATTAAGAAACGGAAAGCGTTTGAGCCTAATGGAGTCTTGCACGGTGAGTTTATTCGTATAAACGAACGAACCACGTAATTATTTGGCAATGGATCTGTTTATTTAAAGTTGTTGTAGTTTATACTGTTGGCTTTTTTAGCTCTCAAAATAGTTTTCTTAATGTTCTTTCAGCAATTGACAACAGATCCAGTAAGTTGTTGAGGCCAGCTTCTCATCCATTGAAGGAAAACGGAAGGATACTCGAACCGTGCTTGGCTTCCCCCTTGCCTCCTTCAGAGAGACAGACCGTGGCAGCAAATGACGTTGTTTTGGTTAGTAAAGAACGTAAGATAAATGGCATTATTGAAGATCACCACCCGCCCGCCTCTCTGAAACACAAGACGGGCAGACAGGATGATCAACCTCAACCTCAACCTCAACCTCAACCTCAACCTCAATCTCAACCTCAACCTCAACTTCAACTTCAACTTCAACCTCAACTTCAACCTCAACCTACTGCAATACATAAAAAATCACCCCATCCAGATTCCAAGTTCTTGAGCGTGGTATATTCAGTTCCGAAAATGGAGGAATTGTCGGATTCTGATAACCAAGATTGGTTATTTACCAGTAATACTTCCCAAGCGATGAAGCCCGAGTTGGAAGCTTCAGAAGCCAAGGAAATGCCGCAGGTATGGGCCGAGGCGATGCAGATAGAACCATCTGATGTTTATGCTCTGCCTTATGTTATTCCCTACTGATGGTCTCACATGATTGGGCATTTTTTACCAACTTGACTTGACTTGACTCGACTCGGTGTCGACCCACGTTGGAATCGTGTTGGGGTTGTGGTTCACCAACAGCCAGCTAGGTATGGAGTTTTTCGATTACTCAACTACATTCACATTCTTGCTTGGTTCTGGCAGCTGGCTGGCTGGCTCGATGGGGCTGGACAATGTGAGTTTGATCATCTTCCTATCAAATTGTTGATTGGAACAGCAGCAGCTGTGGAATGCTCTTGTTGATCATTGAGGGGTGCGTGCGGGGTGTCACAATCGCCTTTTTCTCGGACAAGCATGACGGTGACACGGGGCGGCCAGGTACGGGAGGTGGTTTTTGGGTTAGGACATTAAATAACTAATTCATTGAAATGAGAAAATTCATAAAGGTAGCTCTGGGAGGTGTTTTTTCCTGCAGAGAGAGAGAGAGAGAGAGAGGGAGAGAGAGAAAGAGAGAGAAGTGTGAGCTTGTGGTATTTTATTTATAATTTGGTTGGAGCTGAAAAAAGCACTTTCTAATTGAGAATGTGAAAGGAATTAGATGTGGTCTTTACAACTCCACAATTTTGATTTGTATCATACAACTCAACTTTTTACTTACACAAATGTAAGATAGAGGGAAAAAAAAAGGAAAAGTAGTGCTAATTCGTTCATCCCCATCACCCTCCTTCCCTTTAGTTTTCATTCCTACTTGTTTGTTGCTCGTAAGATAAACAAAGACGGTTGCTTTTCAACCACGAGCAAGCACGGTGGAGGATCTTAACCTCTAATCTCTTGGTCGAGGCATATGCCTAACCTCGTAAGCTCGTAGACCTATGTTTAGGTACCCTTCTACCTGTTTACGTTCACGTTTATCCTTCTCCCACTAAGTATGTCAAGTAGGGTTGGTGCTTGTCTTTTTGATCTTGATCTCGGATGTCCTTCTCCCACTAAATATGTTAATTAGGGTTGGTGGTCTGCTTTCTAAGTATGTCGAGCGGGATTAGTGGTTGGTGGTTGGCTTTTTGATCCTGATCTCAGATGTCCTTCTCCCACTAAACATGTTAAGTGGG
Organism: Cucurbita pepo subsp. pepo; assembly: GCF_057944985.1. NCBI lineage: Eukaryota > Viridiplantae > Streptophyta > Magnoliopsida > Cucurbitales > Cucurbitaceae > Cucurbita > Cucurbita pepo. The sequence continues at coordinate 2,108,288 of NC_141814.1, read as the reverse complement.
GCTGGTGGTCTGCTTTCTAGTTTTGATCTCGAATGTCCTTCTCCTACTAAGTATGTCGAGCGGGATTAGTGGTTGGTGGTTGGTTTTTCGATCTTGATCTCGGATGTCCTTATCCCACTAAGTATGTCGAGCTCGTTGAGATTTTCTCTTATATAATTGAAATTGATATTTCCAAGCCCTTAAAAATACACCAATTCATAAAGTCAACACTCATAACTTGTACACAAACATACGTGAAAGAAGCACCACTATTATAATGGTGGTGACCTTTTCTTATCTTTGACATATAAAGACCTTAAGTTTCTATACCACCATTCCATTGGCCATCAACTCAGCCTTCAGCTGCACCACTTCATTCTCCGGCAGAATTACAGTCACCAACCTCCCTTTGCTGCCGCTATTGTCGCCCGACCCGGGAACCACCACCACCGCGCCACTGTCGCCAACGCCGTGCAAGGTGTAGTACACATATTTGGGCCTCTCAGAATTCAATTCCATCCCATCTCCATACAAATCAGCTTCATCCCATTTCACGAATGTCAAATTCGCTCCATAAACAATGAAATCACTCACTCCATCATCCCTTTCCACAGCCTCTTCAATTAGCTTATTTTCTTCCTCCCCTGCATTATCCACCAGAAGCTCAGCCAGCTCCCTCCGATCAGCGGCGGAGATTGCGGCGGCGGTGAATTTGACCGTGCTGATCTTTTGGGCATTCCCAGTTATCTTCCCCTTTGGTTTAATAGCGTTGAGTTTACAGAGAGTCACCGTCGTGGGTTCGGAGCCTCGCCGGAGCTTGGCTATGGACTGCCAAAGGACGGCGGAGATAGATTCGAAAGGTGGGGTTAGGTGAGGCATCTGGGTCTGTAATTTAGCCAACTGGGTCGCGTTTAATTCGAAGGAAAATGATTCCATTTTGCAGTTGTTGGTCGGAATCCAATTTTCGCCGACTGAGTCGACTCGTCGGATGGAAAGTGGAGGCTTGGCGGCAGCGGAGAGTGGAGATTTCGGCGAAGAAATTTTCGTAATCGTGTCAACAGCGAGTGGCGGAGGTGGAGTGATGGCGGAGGGGGCGCCGCCGAAGAGGAGGTCGGTGAGAGCGTTCATGAAAACGGCGGCGGAGAAGGCGTCGCTAAGGATGTGGGACCAGCTCAGCCCAATTGAGAAGCCTTTACACTTGAACCTCGTCACCTATAAATTAAGTTAAATTAACGAAATAAATAAATAAATAAAATAATTTAAATCAGCTGATTACAACATGTCTTAATAAAATAATTAATATTTTGTACACTAAATAAATCCTCGAACTCACCCTTGTATTTATATATTTAAAATAATGACATAATAAATAAATAAATAAGTAAAATATGGAAAATATAATAAATTTATTTAATAACCTCGTACTCACCCTTGTATTTATATTTTTAAAATAATGACATAATAAATAAATAAATAAATACAACTTGGAATATATATATATATACATATCTCCCAACTAGAAACCCATCATTATTTACTACCACAACTAATGGAAATAAATTATTCCCATTTCCTATAAAAGCTTCTAATAATTTATGAAAAAGTGGAAAATAATAATTATTATTAAATTTCATGACTTTTTAATTAATGAACTAAAAATAGAAATAGAAGTTTTTTAGGGTTTAGGGTTTATATTAATTAAAAATTTAAAAAATAACATTTTGCTTTTTTTTTTTTTTTTTAATTATATTGCTATAAGATTTTTTTTTTTAAATAATTTTATTTATTTATGTATTTTATGTTCAGTGACTCATTAGATACCGGTTTCAATCTTATGGACCAAAGAAAGTTAGCTTAAGAAACCGACCGACCAACCAACCAAATAAATCCTATGCAGGAAAAAAAACAATACGGTTCAAAATTTTATACATCAAATAAGTAAATAAATAATAACATTTTTTGATGTTCTAACTCGAAAAAAGTTGTTCAACTAAAAAATTTATGTCTAGACGCGTGAAAGATCAACTTCACAGAGCTGGAAGCTTGGTTTTAATATGAGAAAATAACGTTTTATTATATGCTACATGTACATCATATGCATTAATTTTGATAACGAAAATCATAAAATTAAAACAAATATAATACTTTATGTTATTTATTTTTATGAATATGATATTTGTGTTACCATTTTCTTTAATTTAATATAATAATTTGAACCAATAATAATAATAATAATAATAATTTGAACTTTTAATATCGAACAAAATTAAAATATATATATATATATATATATATATATATATATTACAATACTATTTTAAAAAATCGCTTTTAAGTAATTTTATAAGTGGAAAGTAATCTAAATAAACTAAAAAAAAACATTTATTTTTACTATTTTTATATAGAATAAATATTTAAGTGTGAGTTATACTAGCATATACGAAGGTAGTAATTCAGCTCACTACGGGCAGATATTATCTGTTTTAGTCCATTACATATAGTGGTCAACTTCACAATTCAAAAACAGATTGGGTAGAGAGAGGTTTGTACACAGTAATGCTTCATTTCCTTACCAACGGACGTAGGAATTCACCTAAGAGAGAGGTTTATATAATTTTTTTTATTAAAAAAAAAACTTGAAAAGATTGTTCAAAGCAACCGTCAGTGTTGTAGTTATTAAATATAGTACAGAAAATAAATAATAAACTCATTAAATTCATTTTGAAATAAACGATATCTGAATCGAACCACGAACCTGCATATAAATGAGCGGCGAAAACTGCAATTCCGGTCCGATATTCTTCTGCGGAACCAGCAATTTCAGAGACGAACAATCGTTTCCGGTCGTTTCTAGCCATTCCGCCACCGTCATACGGCACTCCGCTTCAATAAACCTAGCGCCGCAGTCATTACACTTTATGAACGGCCGGCCGGAATCCGCCAGACGGAGACGGCCGCAGGTGATGTAGTACTCGTTGAACAAAGAGAACGTCGCCGACTTAATCTGCGGTACCGTCAGCGACCGGCTGGCCTCGGAATCGAAGAAGTAGATTCCGTGGATGTAATGGAGCTTCATCGCCAAATCGAGGCCGGATAAGTGATAGGCGTTGTCGGATCCAATCGAGTAGCCAGGGCCGACGGAAGAGACGAGGAAGTTGTGGACGAGGCTCTGTTCATTGTCGCCGGAAACCATGGCGGAAGGAGGAGGGATTTGTTTGACGGAGAAGAAAGGGGGAGAAAAATTGGGGTTTAAAGAGGGGACGAAGAAGGGTTTGAGCGGGTGAGGGATTTTAATGGCATTTAATTACGTGTCGGCTGCTTAGTGGCTGTTATTTTCAATTAGCTAGTTGTTACCTGTCGGAATAACATTACTCAATCCCTAACTTAATAAAACACATAATCATCCATTAAGCACTAACTCAAAAAATAGGCATATATTATCCCTCACCCAACTCGTTTTAATGTCGTGTTTAATTAAAAATTAACAAAATTATATTTAAATATTATTTTTTCGAACAAAATTAGAATTTAATCCTTACCCGTCTTATAATTTAATAAAACTTAAAACTTTAAAAATAATATTTATAGTTCCATAAAAAAAATAATTAAAAATAGTCCATTTTAACCACAAGTCTAATATTTAAAAATAAATGGGTTAAATTTCAATTTTCTTGAAATTATAAGGCCCCTTTTGTAATTTTTTTTTGGACCCAATAAAAAAAATAATAATAATAATAACATTTTAAATATTATAAAAAAAAATATAATAAGAATAATAATAACAAATGCATTTTTGCTTATAAACTTGTGTCATCTCTATATTTAGCCCACATATTATATGAATTTATTATTTAATTCTATTAAAAGAATATCGTATTAATAGACTTTCAAACTTAGCTTATAAAATATTAAATTTAAAATTTTCCATATTTAACCAAATTAATTATTTAAAAAAAAAAATCAGCTTCCATGTGAGGAAGGATGAATTAAATAAAAATCAGTGTTATGCAAAGAGGAGAAGGTGAAATAATTAATGCAATTTTCTTTTTTGCTTTGATATTTAATGCAAAATTTATTATTGTTTCCTGCTCAATAAATCTAATTATTAGATGAATTTATTAACTATACATTATTTTAAAATATATTTTTTAATTTAATCACCTGCTTCAGTCGAGTCAATCATCGTAGACCTTGACAACACGTTGGTCTGTCAAAGTGGCAAACTAATGCACCACGATGTTGGATGAAAGTAAGATATGGTTTCTTTCGTAATTTGGTTAATAAATTTTATTATTATTATTATAATAAATGTGAAACCAATGAAATTTTGATGAAACAAATTGATTTTTGCCCAAATCCAAATAGCGGAAATGCACGTGAGCTCCACATGACACTGATAGTCAACTTGTTTGCACACCATTTTCAATATTTTAAGTTAGCACGGATAATTGAGCTGTAATTAGGGTTTTTAGCCTTGTTCTTGCAATTAGGTAAAAAATGAAACCGTTTGATACCACTAGCCGGAGGAATGCAAAACACGTGCCCCGTGAGAGGCCGAGTAGTAGTAGATTGGGGTTTAGCCCAAATTCCTCTCTTCTCCTCCGTTGCCCACGATCTGATCTTTTTGTTTTGGCCAAAATTTATTCAACGTTTGACTTTTTTTCTATCAGTTTCTCCTTCGTTTTATCTCATAACTTAAGTTTTTCTTCTTGATTCAATTTTACTCGTAATATTAGCTCTCACGATCGAGATTCATGGTTAAAACCCAATTTGAGAGTAATCATTTTTAATCGTCTTTTCTTAGGACGTTATATTGGGCCTTATTGAATTATTTTTCATAGGCTTAAATGCTTCGAGATAGGCCTTAAATTATCTTCAAGATTGTCCTACAAATCTCGTAGGGATAGATTTAAAAATCCTCCAAAGATGAATGTCAATTTATTCGGAGTTAATTTTAGTGTTCCACGATGAATCTTAGACTATCCTTAAAATTAACCATCAAACTCTACAGGCTTCCTCTGCCGTGCCCCTTTGAAAAGTCAACCATAGAGTCAGTCTCAGCCTTAAAGACAAGGCCGAGGAGCGGAAGCCCAAAATTCCTCTTTCTTCTTTGTCTCATGGCTCGACCTTTCTGTTTTGGCCCAAATTTTTTTACGTAGAGATTTTTCTTATTAGTTTTACCATATTAAAAAAAATTGAAATCATTATTTATATGATTTGGTTATAATTTAATGGCATTTATTATTATTATTATTATTATTATTATTATTATTATTGTTATTATTATTATTATTATTATTATTATTATTATTATTATTTCTGAATAAATAGTAAATTATAACACTATCCATAAGACTTTCTATCTCTCATTTGGGCTAAAATCCTGGGTTTCATGATGAGGAAATAATGGAGATTTTCTGTTAGACAAAAAAAAAAAAATCTTTTTTTAATAAATATTTTACTATAATAGATCTTAGCCACGTAGGAAATTATTTATTAACAAATTATTTTAAAAATTAAAAGAAAATTTATGTCCTTAAAAAATTATTATTTTAAAAAAATATTATATTAATAATAATAAAAAGTAATGAATTTATTTTTAAGCAACATATAATTTTAATTCTAATTTTAGTTATAAAAGAGCGTTAATTCAATCTCGTACACTCCACCAACTTTAGGAGCGCTATAGAAGACGACTCTAACTTGTCCGAAACTTATAAGAGAAGCGTGTTCAATATTCAAGTGATATCTACAAAATGCCGACTAATCTATACCATTGTCGGGAAAAACAAGCAAGAACCAAGAATACGTATAAAGAACGGTGTGACAAGGGGCCAAAGAAGAGAAGTTAGGGAAGATTTAATGCAAACTTTACTCACATTTATGATGAACTTTATAGTTGAATAGTGTCCCCAACACACGATAGACTCGATAGGTCTAAATAATAGTTATTTAATTATATTACTTTAAAACATCGATACAGATCTCGTGAATAAATATATATTTTCTTTAAACTAATTCATAATTTTAGTTTATCTTCTAACCGAGCTTGAAAAGATGATTCCAATATGTTTAGAATTATGGATATTCGTGGGTTGGGTCGGGGTTGTGTTTGGACGTTTTTTAGACCAAACCCATTATTTGAGTTGTAAAATTTTTTCAACTCAAACAACATTTAGAATCATAGACAGTAAAGCAATGAAGATAATAATGATTTTTACTGTATCCAACTTAGTTTATAATCATTTCAAATATATACAATATTTTAAAAATATTATTAATTTACGGAAGAAATAAGAGTTTAATTAAAACATATATTGTAACCGTCCGATGCTACCACTAATTAATATTATCCGATTTGGCCCGTTACATATATCCGTCAGTCTCACAGTTTTAAAACACGTTTGTTAGAGAGAGGTTTTCACACTTAGAAGAGTGTGGAAACCTTTCACTAGTAGACACGTTTTAAAATCATAAGGTTGATGACAATATGTAACAGATCAAAACGGATAATATTTACTAGCGGTGGGTTTTGACTGTTACAAGAATCAAATACCGAGCGGTGTGTCAGTGAGGACGTTGGCTACCAACAGGGTGAAACCCATGTTTATTATAAGGGTTTGAAAACCTCGCTAAATAAATGTGACGATAATACGTAACGGAATAAAGAGAATAATATACGTGGTAGGTTGATAAAAAAGAAAGGAATGAAAAAGGTTATAATTGGTAAGTAAGGTAGTAGTATTGTTGCTGTTGTTTTGGGTAGCCCATAGATCCACCGCATGCTACTCGCACTCCAAAACACGACAAACCCACGCAAAACGCCAAGAAGCTGTGCGGCTGTGGCCTCACCTTGACGCGGCCCCAAATCCAATGCGCGTTGCGACAAACACGCCTACCACGCAACCCCCCGCCTCCGGTTGAGCTTGGAGGACATGGATTTCTGTATTTTCTATGTACTTCTAGATCTTCTCTTTTTTAAAAAAAAAAAAAAAAATCAATTGTTTTTTACTTTTTTCAGATTATTATTATTATTATTATTATTATTATTATTATTATTTTTTGTCCTTCTAGAACTTCTAGAACATTTTTTTTTAATTCAATTATTATTTTTTTCTAATTTTTTTTGTTGGTTTGCTTCCTAAATTTGGTGGGTTGCCAATTAAATTTGATTAATCCACAAAATATCTATTAAATAATAATTTCAACTAAAATTATTTTGTTTTTTTGCCTAAATTTTAGTATGTATTTTGTTATTTACTAATGATAATAATTCTTTTTGTATGATAACCTACCATAAGATAAAATATTTTTAGCTTGGAAGCAAGTAATAATTCTTTTTCATTGGCGCGTTCTTATAAAAGTGGGAGTGTTCGTCAAGAATACTCCATTAGTGCATTCTTATTAAGAGTTGGAGCGTTTTCCGTTTTAAACAGCTAAAAATACTCTATTATGTTAACAATATAGATATCTATACAAAAATTAAGCTTATTAACGATACAATATTAGATGTTAAATACCAAAAAGAACGAACTCGTAAAATAAACACTGGGATGTGAAGAACAAAGAGGGTCACATCAGCCCAATAACTTAGAAGTGTCCTATTGAAAAGGTGGCTCATGTGGTGGTTGGTTTTCCAACCCAGCTTGGATGGGTTGCACCATGAAAATGACCCTTCAATAATGAACATAAATTACACACATCTGCTACCACCCACCTGCTATTGGTCCCCTTTCTCACACTCGGCTCACTCTTAATGGGTTACATCGCTTTCTCGAACCCTCCATTATTGAGTATTGTCCTAAGGTTTTTCTCGACTATTCTGACAAGATAACGGTATAATTTTATGACATTGATTGTCATGGTAACAACGTGACCTTCTATATTTGGTTGATGTGGTGAACTTCTCGTTTTCCCTTTTACGGGTGAGTCCAACTATTCTACTGAGACATTTGGTTCGTAAGGAAACTTATAGGATATTAAATCTTAGAAAAGTGGTCGATTATTGTGGGCAACCCATGGTGTTCAAAACTAAAAGTGAGGCTGGAACATAATCTAACAATGGTTGGAGTGGAAAACAAGAACTGAGATCACTGGTTGAACAAGATTGTGTGTTATCAAGCAAGGAATGATCAAGTAAACACTGATAGATTATTCTGAGATCAGTTTAGAAACTCAAGTACTCGAGAAATTTTGAATTCCATATATATACATTGAATACTAGCTTTCTAGTGATTTACATTCCCTATGAAAAACTTCCCAATTTTTGGGCTCTAAACAATTTGGGTTTCACAGTGGAAGTAGAAGTTCTAGTACTCAGTAGGCTGTGTATAAAGAGTGCTAATTAAGCTCTTGAATCCAGCTATTGAATATTGTATCAGCTATGTGCAGGAAGGTTGAAAGTTTTAGAGCAAGGGAGAAACCAAATTACACGTCGTCTTCGTCGTCGTTAAGCTCGTCCCTTTGTCTGCGCATTCGAGCTCCCCACGACATGCTTGCTCCTGAATCTTTGTTCATGCTTCTTCTCCTCAAGCCTGATAGCTGATCCTCCCAACGGCTCTTCCACCCACTTTTCACTTCCATTTCCTGAGTAATTCAAGGAAAGAATCAGACAAGTGCATATTTAATTTAGGAAATTCTGATATAGAAACTACAAGAATTGATATCTGCCATATGATTATATCCAGGAATCATAATTTTGTCTTGATTATCCCTGTTTTGAAGCACTTAAGTCATTTGAATTAAGAACAGATTATTTTAAGAAACGATGGTGAAGTAAAAAAATTTAACGCTAAAACGTCTTGTGTGACTTTGGCATTTTGAAAAGTATAATAGAAGCATGCGGCAAGCCTAAGCAACTAGCAAGTGAGACAGAGGATAGAATCAAAAGATCCTAAAATTATGGTTAATCAATTGCTAAAATAAATTCCTCAAAGAACATTTGTAATATCGTCAATATACCTCTGTAGTTTGTAAATTATGTTTCAACTAATAGTTTTTTTTTAAAAGAAATATCAGATTATGTTCTTCATCTAATTACCTATACAAAAACAAATCATAAGATTTTTGCAGCCGCAATCCCTATGCCGATTCATGTACAAGCAGAAAATAGAGTAATAGTTCAAAGGATAAACAATTGAAAAGCTCGATTGAGAGGTTGCAGAAATCCAGGTTGAATCAACGAATAGGTCATAGAAATTAATTCAGGATCAGGAGGCGAAATTGTTCGAATCAGGTCAAAAATCAACTCAATAAAACGAAATAATTTGCCATGAAATAAGGTAGAGAAGGCATCCGATTCCTAATTGATTCAGAAACCAAATTGACCTAAAAAATCGGCAAGAAATGTACCTCGTTGTTGCCACGTCTTCGAGCAGAGAAAGCAAGGTGAAGGCCTCCCAACATGTCTCTATCATACAAAGCTCTCATACTAGGATCAGACAACGTCTCGTACGCCTCCTGAACCTTGATGAACTTTCTGGTATACTCCTCGATCCTATCCGGCGGCGAGACGTCCGGATGATATTTCCGAGCCAACTGCTTGTACGCCTGCTTAATCTCCGCCATAGACCCCGACTCCGGTATTCCTAAAAGATCGTAGAAGCTAATCTCAACAGCGTCGGAGACAACCGCCTCGTCGACGACGGCTGCCTTCGCTCTGACGCAAAGAGAAGGAGTCCGTGTCGATTTCGGAAACAGAACCTGCGAATTTCCTACCGACGAAGAGGCTCTTCTCGGAGAGAAAATCGGAGGCATCGCCGGTAAAAGGCTACGTGAATCAGTACCAGATAAAGCCAAACCGTAACCACGCATCTCTGTGATTTCTTCTTCCGATTATGTCACTGAAATCTTACTCTGATGAACCTTCACCACTCGCTGGTTCGTCGACTGCGGAAGTAAGTACGGCATGAGCAAAAGCAAAAAAGTTCCTGTGAATTTCTTGTCTGAATTGGCTTCCCCCGTTACGGTTTCAATGGGGTTCATAGCTGACTTACGTATATATATATATATAAATTAGTACGCCATTTATTATTTATTAAATTTTTAAATTAAAAAAAAATGTGAGGTGGGGATTAATTTCTTACTAATTTATAAAAAAATACCTTTTAATTTGTCGTTTCTTTAAAATAAAAATATTCTTATTCTTACTTTTTTTTTTTTTAATTTCATAAATATTTTTAAATTACATTTATTAAATATTTATTAAAAACTTGACATGACAGAGTCCTATAATTTTGTATACTTCCAATTTTATTTTTATTTTTTATAGTTAATATAAAAAAATCACCAGGTTCAAAGAATTTGGTCCATTTTTATTTTATTTTGGTTTTAGATTATTTTTAAAAAATTTAATTATTAATTTTGGTTTTATTTTTTTTGGTACGGTAATAATTAGATGAACTTAAGTGTTAATTAACCATGATAATAATTTATTTATGAGTATGTTATTATTTATTTAATTATTTTGGTTGTTATTATCTAAAATTAATTTCAAGGGGCTTAATTTTGTGAGCCAAATCTATGGTAACCCACCCCAGGTTTCACAAGCCACTGTATCTGAAACCAATGGTCTCATTTAACAAGCCACAAGCCACGTGGCACGTAGCTTTCTCAAAACTAATTTCATTCCATCCGGACAACTCAAACCGACCTAACCCGAATCATAGGGGTTGGGTTAATATTTTGGGTTGAATGGAGTTTATTTTTTTTGAATCCGAATTGATTTGGTTCGATTTCGGGTTTGAGTTCGTGGGACAAATATTGTCAATGTGATGTCCACATTGGTTGGGAGGAGAACAAAACACCCTTTGCAAGGGTGTGGAAATCTTCGATACGAGACGCGTTTTAAAGCCAGGAGGGGAAGCCTGGAAGGGAAAACCCAAATAGGGCAATATCTGTTAGTGGTGAGCTTGAACTGTTACAAATGGTATCGGAGCTAGACATTGGACGGTGTGCCAGCCTTCTCACTGTTCCCTGAAGGGGGTAGACACGAGGCGGTGTGCCAGTAAAGACGTTGGGCCCGAAGGGGGTGGATAAAAAATAACGACGTAAAGGGGTGGAAACCTCTTTCCAGCACGCGTTTTAAAAATAATGAGATTGACAACGATTCGTAATAAGCAAAAACAGACAACATCTGTTAGCGGTAGGCTTGGAATGGTTACAAATGATATAAGAGCCAGATATTAGATAATGAGCGAGGACGTTGAATACCGTGCTAGTTTACTGCAAAATAATTTTTATTTTTAATATAATATATGTCGTTGCAAAATAATGTAAGCTCAAATTTCCATTTTTGGATGTTTTCCAAAACGGACCTTTAAAAATGGGCCTTAAATTCCTTTTTCTAAAAATGGGCCTAAGTCGGTATAATCTTATTGATGGGCCGAAGTCCAAATTTAGAAGGCCCAAGCCCAATTTGGAAACCACAGGAAGTCCTAAAGAGCAAAGTTATAAGAACAAATTCTCACCGCCCCGCGTTTCTTAAACCTCTCGACGGCCGAGAGGAGCTGCCGCGCCAAGAAGAACCAGAAGCTGAAGAAAGCCAGAGCTCTATTACACTGCCGAATTCAACTCTTTCTTCTTTCTAATTGTATTTTTCTGTCTAGGTTTTTTTTTTGATTTTAAGCTCCTAAAGTTTTGATAAGCTCGAAGAGTTTGATCTTCCATGGCGACGGCTTCTCACGCAGTAGCTGTCAAGTCCCTCAATAAGTCCCCTGGTCGCCGGCGTTTTGTTGTAAGCATTCTCTTCGCTGCATATCTTCAGGACTATTGTATTTATGTTTTGTGTTGATAATTTACTGGTGCTTAAGTTTGGCTGCCATGAAACGATTACAGTTAAGTGAATGGTTTTTGTTCATGTCTTACTGATGCTTTCCTACTCATCTCCAGTAGAATCTAGTGTGTTTCTTGTGGGATAATTATTCTGGCGGGAGCTTTTGTTTTTCCCTTGAACTTTATGAATGTGCACGTTTGTCTACTGGCTAAAGCGGAGTTTTCTTGGTTCAGTTATCTCTGTTCTTATATCAGGATACTGGTTTTTAAACCATACTTACTAGTTCAGACTTTTTTTTTTTTTTTTCTTTTTTATAGAAAATAAGCAAGTTGGTGGTCGTTATCCAATTTTTCTTTTTCTTCGAGTCTCCCTTCTCTAGATAGTTTACGATAATTATTTTTGTAAACAGATTTTAGATTTCATATTTTCTTTGTTATGCTCTACAGTTCCAGACATTCTCTCAGAGATTACAAGAAATTGACATCGATGTATACAGAAGCCTCGATAAAGTAAAGTCCGAGCCATCCGAGGGATCCTCCTTTTTCCGGGACTGTCTTATGGAATGGAGGGTATGCTTTATTAACTTTCTTTTCGGAGGATGGTGGTTTCCTTTTTTGTCCCTCTTAGTTGCTAATATTTTTATGATGTATGTCTAATATGGTTTGGTATAAACTCATTACTCGGTTGTCATTTTATTACAACGTGCTCGCTTTGGTTGATGAAATAGCTATACTCTATCATTTATGATCAAAAGCATCCCGTTTTCCTACCCCTAAAAAATAAGTAATGATATCAACTACTTGGATTTAAATGAACACAATATTAACCCATTAGAGCTATTAATTTGAGCAGGAAAGGTGACATTAAATTTTGATTTTTCTATTTCCTTCGAGTTAGTTTATTGAGAAGGAATAGGATAAATCAGGAGAGATTAGAAAGATCAAGTATCACTGCATATGTAATGCCTATAGATTATTGTTCATGGTATTGTTCAATAAAAGTTCTGGATGAAGCTGGCTTTTGATGTTAATTCTCTGCAAATGTGGGTGTTTCATGCATTATTTTTTGTTAGGGACTCAATTTAGCGAAGGAAATAGTTTTGTGCGGTTATTTAGCCTTCTCATCTGCTATAAATTTTACTATCTTTTTTCCATAAAGAATCTTGCCATTCTCTTCTCCAATACAGGAATTAAATACTGCAGAGGATTTTATTTCTTGTTACGAAGAGATCATTCCTCTGGCACAAACATTACCTCTGGTGATACTGCACAAGGAGTCCATATTTTCAAATCTTCTTTCTAGAGTACATATAAAAGGGAGGCTATCTCTGGAGCCTATATTGAGGTGTGCCAAGCTTATTTTTTAAACATCCTCGTCTTGCATATTATGCTTTAGTTTTGACTTTTCTGTTTATGTTTGTAACTTGTATTTTAGTTTGTGATGAGTACCATGCAGTTGTGGACTTGTATGCTCAGAGTTATTGTTCAATCTCCATACCATATCATTTGTTAATATAATATGTACATCAATTTGTCAGAACTCTTCAACAATGTTTTTACTTCCTATAGTTATACCTCTCTCATTGTAACTTGGGAAGGTCTTTTGTAAACATAATGAATATTATACCCCTTTTTTGTAAATCTAAATTATCAATGAAATTGTCTCTTATTAAAAAAAAAAAAAATTCTTAGTAGGGCAGCACCAATCCTCAGCCTACCGTCTAAAAACCCTTGGAAACACTCTTGTAACAATGATAGCAGAACTTGTAGGTCTTTCACTATTGTCCTTGCAGGTCAATGATTTGCAGGGCAGTGAGATATGTAGGTTCTTTTCATGGAAACATGAAGTATTTTCAAAGCACAAGGCCACCTCAAAGCAACACGCCACTTCATCGCTTCGAGGCGAAACAAATAAATAGTATATATAGAGTCACATAAATGTCAAATCCTTAAAGACTTAGAAACATCAAAATGTCAAAAAGTTGAACAAAAATCAAGTTCCGTGGTTCCAGAACACCTTGAAGTTATTAAGAATGAACAAAAAATAAAAGTAAAACATCAATTGTCAAAATTATCCTCCTCTCCCTCTAAGTCTAAGGCCTCATCTAGTGGGAATATTGACAATATCCCAAATTGACATTTATTTCACCTCAAAATAAAAGAAAAAAAGCATCTAAGGCCTTGTCAAAGATAAAAGAAAAAAAAGCATTAATTGTCAATTTTTTTTTTTTGACAACCAAATTGACATTTATTTCACTTCTAAGTGTGCTTCCTTTTGGAACCTGATCTTATAAGAGGTTAAAAAACGTTTGTCAAGTTGGGAGAGTGCTTTCTTTCCCAAGAGTGGAGTAACGCTTATCCAATTGTGTGGGGTGGAGTCCCAGTTTTTTTCTGAAATTTTCTCACAATTTTGAATATTGTTTCTTATGCTACTTCTTGTGAGGTATGTATCTCAGTTATCTTTTATGGATTGGGTTTGAAATTGTGATTTTTTTTTTTTTTTAATTTCAGGTTGATTGCAGCTTTATCGCGAGATCTGTTGGAGGATTTTTTGCCGTTAGTTCCTTCTCCCTTGGACTGAAATATCTTGTTTGTACTTTTGTGCTTTATCACTTATTTCTTCTCCTTAGGGGTTCCGTAAGTTTGAACGGCATTTTTTTGTCAGTCGCTTAATATTATTTTCTTGTTTTCCTGTGCCAATTTCTTTTTCCAAGATTTGTGGACAATAGTGTTTGATTGTTCATTCACAACCATATAAGTTACCATCTGCAACAGTTTAAACAATATGTAACAAAGCTACTTTTTATTCCTTCTACTTATTTTATGTCTTATGCTATCAATCATTATGTGACAGATTCCTGTCTCCATTAACTGATGCATTAGTGTCTCTCCTAGAAGGTGGTGCAGCAAGGGAGCCAGATATTGTTGAGCAGGTTTGTCTACATTATGCCTTCTATTTTGACATATCAAGTCATTGATACCATACTAATTTATTCCAAAGCTGGATCATGTTTCTTGCAGATTTTTACATCTTGGTCATATATTATGATGCACTTGCAAAAATATCTTACGCGAAATCTTGTCCATTTGCTAAAGTAAGTCTTCCTCTTTTGCTTATTATTATTATGTCGTGGTGAAGAAGAGAATGTATCTGTATATTTTTGAAGGCCCCACATCTATACCAAGCTTGCATGATTTTTTTAAAAATCAGTTTCTTGTATAAGCTTCCGCTTGTTGGGCCGTTGGTCTAGAAAGGCCTATTTCTGTGATGGTGGTTTTGGGGTGGGGGCTTAATTCGAGGCAAAGTTTACATGGTGAGGGTAGAATAAACAATAGAGGTAGCGTTGATAGAAAATCATGAGCTTAGTCAGAATCACTAGTGAAAGAAAGAAAGATTAGTGATAAGGTGAAAAGCAGCCACTATGGAACTTTTATGTTTATGCGGTTTAGGAATCTTATCCCAATATTCTTTGAAGATGAGTTGAAAGCAAAGCTCGTGTACATTGATTAGTTATTGAAATCATGCATATTTGCTTAATGTATGTATGTGCTCATGCATGTTTATTTTAATTTTTAAGGGTTACTGTGCCATTAAGACATTACCCCAAAGAGTACATTCAAGATTTCATGGCTGAGGCGACATCATTTTTGCTGCGGAATGCACCAGTTGATCAGCTAAAAAATGGTAGGACTTCTCAATATTAAGCTTTTTGGACATTATTTTACAGATCTTCCTATTTTTTCTGCTTGGTAGTACACTTAATTAATTGTTTACCAATTAAAAGAAGAATGAAGATAAATTGAATCTCTCAACTTCATTTGTTTTGTATTTATTTAGATACATAATTGGGGGGCCTAATATCTCTCAACTTCAGTGGGTGTAAATATATATACAATTACTAGAAAAACTCTAACATCTATTGTTTCCCCCTGTATTCGTGATAAAGTTGTCACGGCAACCCATCTCTTCTCTAATTTGCTCACCTACTTAAATTCCTCATATAGGCTAATGTCACAAGGCTTTCCCTCGTAACATTATATATATTGAAAAATGATGAATGATTTTATTGTGAAAAGAAGTGGGAGTATCTCGCATCTATCATTTGGTCAATTGGAAAGGATGTTTCAACCACAAGAATCTGGAGATTCAGTCTTAGCCATATGAAAATGTGTTTTAGTTTGTCTCCTTTTGAAGGGCTGTTTTTTTATACGCATTCTTCATTTTTCTTTCTCAATGAAGTATTTTTTCTCATGAAAATGAAATTTAATCTCTTATTGACAAGTGACTTCAGAGAATTGCTCGAGAATTTCTCCTTGTGATTTTCTCTAGGAGCATCCACAGTGTTTTAAAATACACTTCTTCACTTCTGTCAAAACTTCTTTTCAAGTAGTTCAAAGATTTTTATTGAGATGATGTATTAAGACTGCATCATAAAGTTCGCGAGATGTTGTAATTTAATATCCAGATGCTGGCTAAGTTTTGATTTTTTTGAAGATATAAAAGAAAATTTATTTTACTTAATAAAGTTATTCAAAATTCGCTGTTCAATATTCCATGAGGCTTACCAGCTTGCTCTCAATATACCCCACTTTACAATTGAAAAATGTGTTTCATTCCTAGTCATCCATGAAAATAATCCACCCTTCTGTTCTTAAAAGTTAGTGTCACTTGTCCGAGAAAGTAATAGACTTGGACCTAGTTTCCTTTTACACTTGCTGTCAGAATAGCTGTTCCTTCTACTGTTGATATCTATGTTCTCGAGTTAAGGAAGGGGAAGTGCTTGAGATGTTGTACAGGAACCCCTAATTGATGAAAATGTTGGTATATTCAGTATATTAAAGTGTCCTGGCTAACTGTCCTGAAAATTCCTCACACACACACTTGTTGATCTATAAAGCTATATAACTTCCTTATCAACATCTTTAACGTTTGTCACCTTTTAATTCATGCAGGAATTAAACAGATAATATTGGAAGTTGTTAAGAAACCTTTAGCAACTAGAGAATATGGTGCTAGTGCTCTGCTATTTCACACAATGAGAGGAACCTCATCAAGGTTTCATTCAAGAGCAGAGCTGGTGTTTCGCTTTTTGATCAGTGGTCCAACATTTGAAAGTGGCCTAGACTCTAGCCAAGGTGAATTTCTTTCTATGGAACATACTAGTTCCATATATTGCTAAATGTTTTGTCAATTCTTTAAACCCAGCTCGAAGTGTATTTGTTACTCAAGGGTGGCACTCTGACAGCCTGCTTTGATGTGCTGGCTTAATGGCACCTGAACTTCTGTTATTAAAATGCCATATAATCTGTACTTTGAAAAAGAGAGAGATAAAAAGGATATGTCACATCCTTGTTCCATTAGTAAATACTGTTGGGTGATTTAATGAGTCAATTATAATCATTACTTTGGGTACTGGCCGTATCTTTCTGTCTTCCGAGCAGTTTACTGCAAGTTATTTTCCTCTTATTTTTTGTGTGTATCTCTATTCCAGGTTCAGACGCTATTTTAGAAGTGATCAAGTGTGTGTGTCAGAGATTATGTGAAGAAATGGAACCCAAGGAATTGGATATGATATGGAAATGCTTGTTTGAAGAAATAATGGATGCCATTACAAATGGTTACGTGCTTCGAATAAATCAACTTTTGATGCTGCTTACTTCAGCAGTTCAGAATGTGAATTGGAAACAAATTTCTGGTTAGATATATGAAATACTCCTTCCAATTTTCAAGCGTTGGCCATTTTTGTAAAATTCTATTATTTTACTAAAGCTACTAAGTTTATATGTTCCACAGATTACAAACCGATGCTTGAGCTTGTAGATTTACACATGATGAAATTTATCACAACTACAAGCCTTACAATGGAAGATGGCTTATCCAAAATCATAGATTCGATTCTGCAATTAATGTTGGTTATTCTTGATGGTCTTCTAAGTTCTGAGGACTCTCTATCTATTTCTAATTGTTCGTTGCACTGGGCTCCAATATTTCAATTAAATAGCAGTTGGTATGAGCAACTTAGCCTTCATGAATGACACTTCGTATGTGTTACCTTTTATATTTTTTAACCTTAGTAACATATTTGAGGTCTTTGTTTCTAGTTTATTGACTTTTGTACGAGAAGTAATGGGGAAGGACACTAGTGTACTATGTGCATTCAGAACTAACATCTTAAGGTATATATCAAAATTTTTTTTTTTTTTGATATTCTATTGCATAATTAATTGAGATATCTAACGGGGCTACTACTGCATTTTCAGAACAATGAATGAATTGTTAGAATCTTCCCGTGAAGAGGTTGTCTATCTTCTTCTTTCCTTCTGCGAGAGATTACCAACAGAAGTGTTATGTACATCCGAAGAGGAGGTTCCAAGGATTTTGAACTTTTTCCAAAAGATTCTTGGTCATTGGATTAAAGAGATAGCTGATTTCATGCAAGGAAGTTCTAATGATATTGATGAATCTGAGTTGGCTATTTTTTGGGGTGTTATTCGTTGTTGTCCATATATTCTAAACTTTCAAGCCAATTCATCCTTACTAGTGGACTTGATTGACGCACTTGATCGGCTTTGTACAGTTGAAGGTACAGTTTAATCATCTTGTCTCAAATTAGTTTATTTCATCTTATTTCTTTTAGGTTAGTGATACAAGTTTGATGGGTGTATAAGATTTTTTTTTTCTAAACAAAAAACTCATAACAAATACCTATTTCTCTTATACGAGAACTGGGAAAGTGCTTCTGGTTGCAGACCTGAAGGGCTTTGATGTTTAGTTTATTTTGTACATATGCATACATAAATTATATATATAAAATATTGCTATGCTTATTTTTATTGCCTTAGTTGAGGCCGATACTTTCTTTGTGCTTTGTTTTTTTTTCCCCTTTTCTATGGGGAGGTTCTTAATTACAATTGGTTTTTGTCATGATCTTTTAGGCGACATATTTGGTGTTCCTAAAGAAAATTGGGAAAGCTTAATTGGTGCGACTATAGGTTCTTACCTTAAGTTGCTCTCCCATGAGAAGGCTGGGCTTGAAGAATCAAAAAGGCTTGTGTACCTTGC
This sequence comes from Cucurbita pepo subsp. pepo, assembly GCF_057944985.1. NCBI lineage: Eukaryota > Viridiplantae > Streptophyta > Magnoliopsida > Cucurbitales > Cucurbitaceae > Cucurbita > Cucurbita pepo. The sequence goes on along the minus strand of NC_141814.1, from coordinate 2,089,474 downwards.
AAAAAGATATAGCTCATGTTCACAAGTTTTGGTAGCTGTAGCTGATTATTTGGATTTTATTCATGGGTAGGTTGAATTTGCGTTCTAGACCTTTTTTTTCCTTATATTTTCTAATAATTATTTCATCGCTAAATTGATTGTTGAAAGCATGTAGCATCCCTTAACCATGTCAATTGTAGGCCAGCATTGGAAGTTGACGTTAGCAAAAGAATTTATTCAGAAGAGTTTCAAGCAGATAAAGTTGAGGATGCAGTACAAGTGTTTGCAGATAATCTGCGTCACCCAGATAAGGGGGTTCGTATATCTACTCTCAGAATCTTGTGTCACTATGAGCCCTTGCGGTCTGGAATCCTTATAAAGGACCCTGCAATTGATAACGAGATGGAAACTGAAAATTTGGAATCATGCTCCGATGATTCGGTTGGCAGTGAGGTAAGTTTGTTCATGGTCCTTTATTTTCCTGTTTGACTTTGTGCTTTAGAGCTTTGGGTTCACTCTCTAATTGTGTCAGGTTCTTCGGCTGCTCCTTTCTATTGAATCGACTCCTACTTCAATATCTACGAGCAGAAAGATTATATTATTAATCTCTAGAGTTCAGATGGTCTTGTTGTCTGAAAAGATTCCCGAGGCTTACTTATTGGTTGTTTTGAATGGTATTATTGGCATTTTCCAAAACCGCTTTAGCTATATTTGGGATCAAGCTTCTGAATGTCTTGCATCTTTAATCAGAAGACACTCGAGAGTTGTGTGGGATAAATTAATCTGTTATTTTCAGCAGTGGTTATTTGTACTTGATCAACCGGACAGAGAAACCGTTGAATCATCTGATGAACTACATGGTATGCTCTCGTGTGCCATTATGATTTTTTAGGTTCATATTTCATTTAAAATAGTCTTTCTTCTGGTGCTTCGTTTTGGTTAGTTGCAATTTTTAGAATGCACAGTTAAGTTCCTTGTTTCAGTGGAGTTTGTCATTTTATGAACAGAAAGTTATTTTTTTCATATGTAAGATAATTGCTTTGTAATACGTGTTTCTGTGCAATAAAGATTGGCCTATACTTGCTTTGTTAGGTGTTTGTATTAATTTTTTGAAATTCTTCACAATTTGTATCTTTCAGATCTAGTCAGACGTTTCCGCTCATTTGTTGTTCCTTCACCAGACAGTACACCACTCTATACTCTGCTATCCTTGGTGCTCCAATCATTACAAAAAAATTCGACTATTGTTGAATCTCAGTCTCGTCAGATTTTGCCTCTGTTCTTAACATTTTTAGGCTACAACACTGATAATGTGGAAAGGTGTGATTTATCATTGGATTCATATCTCATAATTTATTTTTGCAGGCGCAATGTTTATAATGCTCTTGCAATTTTCTTATTTACAATATTTTTTGCTTGTCTGTTGAAATTACAGTGTGTATTCATTCAAACAATATACATGTAAAAGCAAGGAGTGGAAATGTGTGCTCAAGGAGTGGTTAAACTTGCTGAGAAATACCCGTAACCTGAAGTCATTTTACAAGAGTGATTTTCTTAAAGAAGTTTTGGAGCAAAGGTTGGTGTTTTATTTAATGAAACACTGTTCTGTTCTATTTAATGTCAACGTTTAATACTGAATTATCTTTTTGCTAATATATATTTCTTCCATAAAGGAGACTGCTGGTTCTTTTTTCTAATGATTCTGCGTATACCCGCTTTGGTTGAATCTTTCTAGGCTTTTGGATGATAATGATGCTGAAATACAAAGCAAGGTCCTTGATTGCCTCTTAATCTGTAAAGATGACTTTTTGATTCCATATGAACATCATCTAAAAAACTTGATCTCCCCCAAGACTTTGAGAGAAGAACTTACAAGGTGGAGCTTGTCAAAAGAAAAAAATCAAATTGATGATCGGCATAGACCTAATCTCTTACCTGTAGTTACTCGCTTATTGATGCCAAAAGTCAGAAAATTGAAGGTTCTTGGTTCCCGCAAGGTAAATTCTTTATCAGGTAGTATATATGGTTTATGATGAAGTGTGCTGATGCTCCATATAACATCTTTGTTATTCCTGAACTTCGTCAGTATTTGTTACTGTTATAGTAGAACATGCACGTATGGGTTATTGATGTTGGCTGATTGCTAATCAGTATGCCACATTTGATTATACTCGAGTGATGCTATTGTTTGTTGCTGAAGCATTTGACTTGCATGCATAGGTTGTTTGGTTTAATTGATTGACTAGTTTAACATATTTGGTTAATTTTGAACGTTCTAAGGGTTTTTAGTTTGTGTGTTGTCAAGGATGACTTGTCTTCAATTTGATAGTATGGGTGGCTTATTCTTATATATTATGGAATCAAAATCACAAAAAAATACTGAGTTTGATATTTCTTTTATGCCAGCAAGCCAGTGTAAATCTTCGAAAAGCTGTCCTTCAGTTCTTTGCACAACTTGATACCACAGAGCTTCCTCTTTTTTTTGCTCTACTATTGAAGCCCTTGAACATTATTCCAAAGGAGGCTGATGCTAGTGCTTACTCACGCCCAGTTTCAATGAATACTTCAGCAACTAACATCTTGAAATACTTCTCAGCAAAAAGTATAGTAGCATTGTCATGGAAGAAGAAATTTGGTTTTATGCATGTTATTGAAGAAGTTCTTGCAGTTTTTGATGAAATGCTTGTTAGTCCATTTCTCAATATGATATTGGGTTGTGTTGTCCGAGTATTGGGAAGTTGCACATCAAGTCTTCACGCGGCAAGGAAAAATGAAGAGTCTTTAGTTGAAAATGGAAAGATGTGCGACAAGAATTCACTTGAGATCAACAAAGAAACCGCATCCCCTGGCCTGGTAATGCTTCCATCCAGATAAGCCGTTTCTTTAATATCAACTTCCAGTAAACTTCTTGAGGCTCCTGTAAATTTCCTAATGATCTTTTTTTTTCTCCCATCATAAAAGTGACTGCCTTTTTATGGGAGTATTTCGATCTGTGTTTTTGTCATACTGTCTCCCCTTCTTTACCCAGTTTTGAATTGTGCATAATGTTAAAACCAGCTCTACTTGGTACCAGCTATCTGATGAATGTGTAATTAGATTCCAGTCTAAATATATCTTTTACTAGGTTCTCATTTACCTAATAGTCAAGGTCGTTAAGTTTCAAGGTCCACTTGTTACTGGTTCTTTTCCTTCAGAAATGCTAAATGCTATTGCTTTTCCTAATCCATTGATTTTCTCATATCTATACTGATGACATCAGATTACTAATTATGGAACTCGAAGCTCTAGATACTAATGATGTTTTTTTCTCCTAAGCAGACCAGTACAGCCGTGAAGCAGTATAAAGATTTAAGGTCTTTGTGTCTCAAAGTCATTTCTTTCGTTCTCTACAAATACGAGGATTACGATTTTGAAATTGAGTTCTGGGGCCTATTTTTTATGTCTGTGAAATCTTCAATTGAAAGTTTCAAGCACGAGGGCTCAAGTAGTGAAAAGCCAAGTTCACTTTTCTCTTGCTTTCTTGCCATGAGTAGAAGCCACAAACTTATGCCACTATTGGCTAGGGAGAGGAATCTTGTTCCTGATATTTTCTCAATCCTCACCGTCTCAACAGCATCTCAATCCATCATATCGTTTGTTCTTCAGTTTATTGAAAACCTATTGACATATGATGGTGAGTTGGATGACAATGACAGTGCTGTCAGAAGCGTTCTACTTCCAAATCTTGATTCACTTATTCAAAACTTGCATGTTCTTTTCCAAAGTGGTGATGCTAAAAAGAGGTATGTGTTTTTATCCATGATGATGTGCATTATTGTTTTCGCTGTTAAGATTATCTACCATGCTAAACACCAGCCATCATTTTAATAATTTGTGTCTACTTTTACTTTTTGGGTTAGAAGATGGTGTCGGCTTGGTACAATAATTTAACAATTTAACATGTAATACCCTATTCTGTAAATTGTTAATAGATGTGCAATCCACGTGATTCTGTTGTTCATTGCATAATAGATGTCCTAATGTTCGGTTCATTTATGTATATACTTTAGTTCCAAATGTTTGGTTCATTTTTGTAATTATTGCTAAATATCTATTTCAACATTAGGACTAAATATATACTTAAGTTCCCAACGTTTGGGTCATTTATGTATTATCTTTTGTACCTTGTATTTATTTTAATGTTTTGTATAGTGTAGAAAATTACTTCTGTTTTCCAATTATAAAAATTATTTTTTGTAATTATGAACAATATTTTAAAAGGCATTTGATTCTTACACCTTGGGGTTTGCCTCGAGGGGAGTCCCTAAGGATTGCAAATGGATTATTTTATAATCATTCCCTTGTCATCATGTCAGGAAATTGGTAGAACACCTCAATGGACCAATGATAAGAATTTTCAAATTACTCTCGAAGCTTGTAAGGGATCCACTGCATGCTAAGATGTTTGTTGAAATCTTACTCCCATACTTAACTCAGACTAGACATACATCTGGTGAGAATATTTTCCTTTTGTTTTTAGTTGGAAAATACTGTAAGAATTGACTCAAAAGATTAGAATTGGAGTTTTTTTTTAACGATTTAAAGCCCCTACTTTCCTTGCAGGATCTCATGCCGATACTCTGCAAGTTATTCAGAACGTGGTTCCCATACTAGGGAGCGAGAGTACAACAAAAATCTTGAAAGCAGTTTCTCCGTTACTGATTTCAGTTGAGCAAGATTCGCGTTTGCTTATATGTGATCTTATCCATGCTCTTGCAGAAGTTGATTCTTCCATCCTCTGTGTGGTAAAGTTCTTCTAGATGCATTCAAGTTCTTTCTGTTGATACTATTTTGGTTTGTGATCTCTTAGAACGATAATGTTGTAATTATTCTATCTACTTTTCATATTCTGTAGGCTCAAATCATCCGTGGTTTGAATGCAACCTCTGCTATGGACATTGGTGGCCTTGATTTTGACACGATTGTCAATAGTTATGAAAAAATTAATGTGGATTTCTTCTGTTCTACCTCAGTGGAACATGCTTTAGTTGTTCTATCACAGTGCGTGCATGATATGTCGTCAGAAGAACTAATTCTAAGACATAGTGCTTATAGGTCTTTGCTCTCTTTTGTTGAATTTTCTTCTTCAATTCTTGGTCAAGGAGGGATGGGTCACCATGAATCAATTGATAATACGACATTACCCGACAATAGCTGGTTGAAAGTAAACATCATGCAGATAACAAACAAATTCATTTTGAAGCATATGGGGCAAGCAATGAACAGAGAGACCTCTATTAAAAAGGTAGGGAGTTATATTTTATTCTACTTACGGCCCTGAAGTAATTTGTTCAATCCAAAACTTCACTTTTTTTGTTCATTCATGAAAGATGTAAATACAAAGCTGATACATTGTGGAATAACATGTTTGTTAAACTTTGGTTTATGTTCTTTATATTTTACAACAAGAACAATTCATTATTAACCTTGTATCGAAGGATAGCGAAGGGATTATTTTAGTTAATATCACGTGGATGTTGTACATTGGAACAAGGAAAAGAAAATGGAAGAAAAAGAATAGATTGCATATAAGTCCACCCTCTTTTCTTCCATATTTTTCTTCCTCTCTATTTTAAGCATGGATAGATGGTTTGGGGATCTCTACTTACAGCTTCTTAAATATGTAGCATTCATTGTCTTAGAAGTACAATGTTATCAATTATCGTTTACATTTTCCTCTCTGATCTTCTTTTATGAATTGTCTGGTTACAGGAGTGGATGAATTTATTGCGAGAAATGGTGTTGAAATTTCCTGATGTGGCTAATTTATGTTCGCTGAAGGCCTTATACAGTAAAGATGCTGAAGTTGATTTTTTCAGTAACATAACCCACTTGCAGGTGAATTTCTGCTTCATATATCGGTAAAATCTGTAGGAACAAAAAATTACCACTGTGCTTCGGAGTACCATTACTTAACTTTCTTATAAGCCCGTCACCAAAATTTTCACTAATTTCATGATGGAAAAATATATTGCTTCTTCAAACATGTACGTGGTTTTTTTCTAAATTAAAAGGGATGCATACAAATACATATTTTGTGGATGAAACATAAATTTTTAAGGATATATTATTATGACTCCATTGACTCAAAAGTAATCTCTTTGAAATATTTTTAATTGACAAATTTGATTTCCTATAAAAAAAAATTATTTATGAATTCTCGTTGTGTTATTATCTCCATTTCACATTGATTTTTCAAGGAATGTCTGATATGTTGCAGAAACTTAGAAGAGCAAAGGCACTGATTCGCTTCAAAAATACTATCAGTACCGTCAACATTCCTGAGGTATTTTCTCTAGTCTTAATATTAATTTTACTATTAATCTATTGATTGGGAAGTTTCTTATGTTATCCTCACTTCAATTTCTCTAAGGTCATCACAAAGAATGTCTTTGTGCCGCTGTTCTTCAATATGCTGTTTGATTTACAAGAGGGAAAAACAGAGAATATTAGAGTTGCTTGTATAGAGGCAATTGCTTCAATTTCTGGTAAAATGGAATGGAAGTCATATTTTGCTCTGTTAAGAAGATGTTTTCGGGATCTCACTAAACGCCCAGATAAGAAAAAGGTTCTGTTGCGCTTGATATGTTCTATTTTGGACAACTTCCATTTTCAAGAGAATACTTCGGTAGTTGGGTCAACACGCTTATTTGGCAGTACGGTTGTGACAAGTGATATGCAAGCATGCCTTAGTAAATATGTGTTCCCAAAGATACAAAAATTTATGAACTCTCAGTCAGAAAGGGTTGATATTTATGTTCATCTTGCTGCACTAAAGGTGTTAAAATTACTGCCAGAAGATGTTATGGATTCACAACTTTTGAGCATCATCCATCATATCGTTAACTTTTTGAAGAATCGTTTAGAAAGTGTCCGTGAAGAAGCTAGATCTGCACTGGCTGCTTGTTTGAAGGAACTTGGATCTGAATATTTGCAAGTTATAGTTAGGGTTTTGAGAGGATCTCTAAAGCGTGGATACGAGCTGCATGTGTTGGGGTATACACTCAATTTTATATTGACTAAGTTCTTTACTGCCCCAGCTTTTGGGAAGATGGACTATCTTTTGGACGATCTCATTTCTATTGTAGAGAAAGATATCCTTGGAGAGGTCTCCGAGGAAAAGGAGGTTGAAAAGTTGGCCTCAAAAATGAAAGAGACAAGGAAACAGAAGTCCTTTGAGACACTGAAATTGATAGCTCAAAGTGTAACATTTAAAAGCCACGCACTTAAGCTTCTTAGACCCGTTACTGATCATATGAAGAAGCATCTGACACCAAAAGTTAAAGCCAAATTGGAAAATATGCTAACTAACATAGCTGCTGGTTTTGAAAGCAATCCTTCTGTCAACCAAACTGATCTTTTAGTCTTCATCTATGGCCTCATTGAAGATGGAATAAAAGTTGAAAATGGACAGGGTGAAAGCACTTCGTTGCTTGATGCAAACAAACGTTCTAAAGATGTCTCCAGAGGAAAAAATTTGTCATGTCAGATAATACTTGCTAAGTCCCCCTGTTCACACCTTATTATGGTGTTTGCACTTAAGCTTCTGCATGGGTACATGAAGAAGATGCAACTTGGAAAAGAACACGTTCCGTTGCTATCAATGCTTGACCCTTTTGTTTCCCTGCTAGGAAACTGCTTGACTTCTAAATACGAGGATGTTTTATCATTAACTCTTAGATGTCTCACTCCATTGCTGAGATTGCCTTTGCCATCTGTCAAATCCCAAGCTGATAAAATCAAGGGAGTAGTGTTAAATATTGCTCAGAGTTCAGTAGATCCATGCAATCCATTAGTAGAATCATGTTTGAGGTCATTAACTGTGCTTCTGCGAAATGAACAAGTTACACTTTCCACAGATCAGCTGCATTTAGTAATTCAATTTCCATTGTTTGTGGATATTCACAAGAATCCATCTTTTGTTGCCCTTTCACTTCTAAAGGCAATTGTTAGTTGCAAACTTGTTGTCCCTGAGATTTATGATCTTGCTATTCGGGTAGCTGAATTGATGGTGACAAGTCAAGTTGAACCAATACGGAAAAAATGCAGCAAAATCTTACTACAATTTCTGCTTGATTACCGTCTTTCAGAAAAGCGCTTGCAGCAACATTTAGATTTTTTGCTCTCCAATTTAAGGTGACCAATGAAATTAAGCTAATATTCTTTTATATATTAATTTTGTGTTTGGTTCTGTCTTTAGAAGATTTTCCTATGATCGTAGGTATGAGCATTCAACGGGAAGAGAAGCTGTTTTGGAGATGCTTTTCACAATTGTCGTTAAATTTCCAAGAACTGTGGTGGATAGTATTTCTCAGACATTATTTGTTCATTTGGTGGCTTGCTTGGCTAATGATCAGGATAATAATGTTCGGTCTATGACTGGTGCTGTAATTAAGCGCCTAATAGGTTGCATAAGTTCTGGTCCTCTCCATTCTATACTTGATTACAGTCTATCTTGGTACTTGGGAGGAAAGCAGCAACTATGGAGTGCCGCAGCACAGGTGAATTTCTTAAATAGATGTTTTCTTTTGAGCAATTTCAAACTAAAATATATTTGGTTCACTTTTCATTCAACTTGCTAGATTTTCAATTTCTCAGTTAATATAAGGATATGTATTAAGCTTTGATGGGCAACGTGCTTAAATGATGCTATATTTACAAGTATACTCTTTTTAAGTAAAAAGTAATTGTTCTGCTACGAATGTAGATAATGATAAATGTTAATCCCCAATGTATATGTGAGTTGATGTTGATTGTTTGAGTTACTTCCACATTTAATATTGAAGCTAATTAATTGGTACTCAGAGGTACTGGCACATTAAATTTTTCTTAAAAAAAAATTATTCTGAATCAGCAATTTCATATGCTCATTTTTGTGCTAGTTGTTCTTTTTATCTCTCTTTTGGTAATCTATTAGCCTCAGGCTTTAGGCTTTGAGTTTCATTTAACTGATCAACTTTCTTCATTTACCATCTCTTTCATTTGGAGGAAAAAGAACATGCGGAAGATAACGATATTACAATTTTTGTCGGTTGCCTTGTTGGTGGTTGGTCACTCATATAAATATAACTAAATTTTAATGGGAAGAAAGGATTTGACATTATTTTTTTGTACACAGGTATTGGGATTATTAGTTGAAGCTGTAAAGAAGGGTTTTGAAAGACATATAAGAACTGTGTTGCCAGTTGCCAGAGGCATTCTGCAGTCTGTTGTTGATGTTACTACGAATGATCAAATAGACATTTCTGCAGAAACAACCACTACCTTTTGGAAGGAGGCATATTATTCGTTGGTGATGCTAGAGAAGATGATGCACCAATTCCCGGAGTTATTCTTTGATAAGGATTTTGAGGTATGTAGCTATCAATTCCTTCCCTTAACTATCTCTATGTTTCATTAGGATTCTATTGCATGGAGGCGCTTTTCCTGGTATGCTACAGACGCTGAACTACTGACAAACTTAGACAGTAGTGAAAATTTTATTGTGGGTCCACTACATCCTTTTGGTTTCATTGTCTACAAAACCTAAAAAATACTAACGTAGGAGACCCTGGTTTTATAAGGAAAAGGTGCCTTGGACCACTAAGTATGTTTTTATGAGCATTCATAGAATCATAACAAGGAGCTTTGACTTTTTAGAGCAAATGTCTCTTTTTTGGGGTTGATCAGTGTCATCTGGTGGTAGGTAGTTGAGTGCTTATTAGAGAAAAGAGTCCATGTACAAACCCAAGCACAAACTAAACGTACATTATCTACTGCTGGTTCATAGCTCTTTTTTTAGCCTTCTCGTGAAGAATCCACACGAGAGCATTAGTTGCTCTTGCAATTTACTTGAAATAATATCCTCACTAGTTTGACTAACCACCATGATTGAACATACCATTATCAAATTTACATTTCTCTTTAAATATTTACATGTTTTTATGGGAGGTTCAGGCAGAACGTTGGTGCCTTTTGTAGAATGCAAGATAAATGGTCCCTTACTTTTTTAAAAAGCCTGCACTTACTCAAAGACCCAGACTCTTGAGGCATCAAATGATTTTCATATTAAATTCTCTGGAAGATTTGAACACGCAACTTTTGGATAGGTGTTACTCTGAGACTGGGATTTAGCTAATGGAACTGTGGATTCGTCTTTTGAAAGAACTTTCAACCTACATTTAAGTATTTACTGTATCTAATGCTTTTGTTTGGTGCATTATTAGATGGATGTTCAATTCATCTACGCATATCGTGCTTGATTTTTTATGTTTGTCTTCGTTTGAGCTCATTGGTGGACTAGACTTTTCTTCCAAGTTCTTTGCATTCTGATTGTTGCTGATTTCTGTTTATGAGTTCTTCAAAAGAAGGCTTCTATTTCTATTATGCCTATTTAGTTGTTTAATCACCTTGAGGGGCATAATAACAGCATCTGTTAAATCATAATATTGAAATGTCCTTGTAGTATTTGAACTTAGGAGCATATTAATTCTATTGAATTATATATTTAATTCTATTGTATTGCGTTATTCTCCCATATTTGGTCTCACGTTAACATCTTTTACTGAATGTTTATCTGTAAACCATTAACGCAGTGGATGCTTTTAGCTAGATTGCTGATTCTTTGTATTTCTCTCAGGATATATGGGAAATGATTAGTCATCTGCTTTTGTACCCACATATGTGGATACGTAGCATCTCAAATCGCTTGATAGCGTCATACTTCACTACTGTGATCGAGAATAGCAGAAGAAATTCTGAAAAATCGCTAGGAGATTATTCTCTTATGAAGCCAAGTAGACTCTTCTTAATTGCTACTTCCCTTTGCTGCCAGTTGAAGTCAGACCTCACAGATAAAGATGCTGATTTGATTGTCCAAAACCTTGTTTTTACTATTTGTGGTTTGCATTCTGTGATTGGAAAAGTGGAGAATACGAATTCATGTCCGTTCTGGTCTACGCTTGAACAACCCGAGCAAAGGCTTTTTCTCAAAGCATTCCAGTTGCTTGACTCAGGAAAAGGAAGAAGCATGCTTTTACCTCGAATGACTGGTGTATTCGACCAAGATGATGCTTGTCCCGATATCTGTTACCTTCTTGTCTCGAACTTGCTCAAGCAGATGGGGAAGGTTGCTCTTCAAACAGATACTATCCAGGTTTTCTCCGAATGGTTTCAAGTTCAGTTAACAATTTATTTCCACCTACCTACGATTTCCATTAATCATGTGTCCTGTTTCATGCAGATGACTATAGTTTTCAATGTCTTCCGCAATATATCATCACAAATCGCTGTAGAAGATTGCGAACGATATGCTTTCGAAATTTTGCTGCCTTTATATAGAGTTCGTGAAGGGTTTTCCGGAAAGCTAATTACTGGTACAATTTCTTTCCTATGCAAACCTTTTCGTACCCCGTTTCTTTTTATCGTCTTGTCCGTGTCAGCAAGTCAATGTGTTGAGTAAAAATATACTGCGACCATAACTATTGCAATTGTGCATCTAACCCATTGTTTATCCTTCATGAATAGCCATAGATTTCATTATTCATTATTCATCAAACTCCTTTGAGAACCTGACTATTATTTACCAATGATCTTTTTTTTTTTTTTTTTTTTTTTTTTTTTTTTTTTTTTTGTAGATTCAATGGTACAGTTGGCCCAAGAAGTTTGTGATAAAATACAGAATTGTTTGGGCATTCAGAAATTTGTACAGGTGTACAGCCAGATCAAGAAGCGTCTCAAGGTCAAAAGGGACAAGAGGAGGCAAGAAGAGAAGCGCATGGCGGTCGTTAATCCTATGCGAAACGCGAAAAGGAAACTACGAATTGCAGAAAAACAACGTGCCAGCAAGAGAAGGAAGATAACAACGATGAGAATGTCGAGACGGATGATGTAGATTAGATGTAGCAAAGGTATCTATTGTCATCACTAATACTAACAGGTATTATTTCACCTCCCCGGTTACTTAAGATCTTGGGTCGTTGAGTTAGAAGGGGTATCAGAAGGATCAAAACCATACAATTTGACCTCCCAGACGATGATGATCCAACGTTCGAACGTACGAACTGCCAGCCACAGGTATCGTCCCAGCTTTGTTCATACAAGAACTGGCATGAGATGATTAACTATTCGAGAGACGATTTTCCAGCTGTGATCTTTGATTAACTAGGATTGTAGCCGTCGTAGTTTGGCCTGTGGTATTGGCAATTTTTGTTCATTTAGTGTATAAATTATTTAATTTTATTAGGAATTTTGGCCTGTATGCTTCCTTGTGATATATATTTTTGTTACACTTAGAGCTTAGATGGCAAGAAATTGGAGAGATTGTTAACTTTTATATATATAAAATATTAATTTCTTCCAAAAATAATGCAAATAACTCTCCCATTTCTAAAATTAGTTTTAAAACTGATTATGGTTCTTAAACTTATATTTGAATCATTAAATTTGTTTCATTTTGGTCTTCAAAAGTTTAAAATATTTATTTTTTGTCTGAACTTTAAAAATAAATTTAGTTTATTCTGACTACTTATGAATTTCGGCATGCTAGAATATATAATATATGTATATATTAAAGTTTGAAATTATTCATATTGGTATTATTATCATAATCTTCTGATAGTGTTCGGTTTTTGTTGTGGGATCTTATATGAGGAGAACGAATGGTCTAAATTCACATTATTTTCATATAAAGATCGAGATGAAACCATTAATATCATTGATATAGAGATGAAACCATTGATATCATTGATATATATATATATAAGGATAGTTATCTTTATTCACATAAGATGATAAAAACTAATTAAGACATCATGTCAGGCAATAATGCTATTTTTAAGAAACATATTGGGTTATATCATCTTAAATTTTTTATTAAATCCAATCTTAAAGTTTAAACATGCAATTTTTACTTAATTTCACTATATTTAAATCTCGAATTTAACGAAATTTAATATGAACAGTAAATCCAACAAAAACAAAATTTTATCGATTTAGATCACGATCAAATCTATATTAAACACGCATGAGAATATATTTCTATTGATGATTTTTTTTTTAAAACAAAAAGTGTATAAAAGGTAAAAATGGCAACTTTATTCAAATGTTTATCTTTTAGTTTGAAATTGGGGTGACAACGAAGATTAAGAAGGCATGATCAAGCTGGATTTGACCAGATGATTCGATTCCATGTTCTTCGTTTAAAAAGCTGCGTCCGTACACGTCGTATATAGCGTGTTCAAATTGCATTCGAAAATTTTAAAAAATATATATATAAAACAAATTTATTCATTGGGAAAGCGCGGCAAGAACTCTTGAAATCAGGGTTGTATTTCCATTTTTCCTCATTTGTCCTCTCAAATGCAAAATGTAACCGTCACAACTGACCCAACTCAAATATTCGCCCCATCGTCAATGGCGGTTTTCGAATCGAATTGTTTCTCAGAAATGGCGGTGGCGGGCTCGTAGCCTGGCAGCTTTTCGACACCCCAAGAGGTTGGGTACGTTGTTTTTGTTGATTTCTGGTGTGGGTTTCTTCCCATTTCTTTTATGGCTTTTGATTTTTTGATGAATCGGTGTAGGAATTTTGATTTGGTGTCTCTTGGCCTCTGCGAAGAACTTCCAATAATCCTCATATTTCTGTTTAAGTTATGGGGATTTTGACTGATAATGTTCGTGGGTTTCTTCTTGCTGTCTCTTCCAGCGTTTTTATTGGTTCTAGTACTATCATTAAGAAGAAAGGTCTCATCAAATCAGCGGCTGCAGAAACAAGAGCAGGTTTCGTTTGATCCTCCTTCGTTTTTTTCATTACTAAATGATTGGACCTTGTAAAACACGTTCTGAAATCCTTTTTTATTTTGTTTTTTTTTCAATGCATTCAGCTTCTGGAGGATTTTCGTATTTGTGTGAACCTTGGTGGTGGGCTGGAATGATAACCTGTAAGTCTTATGAGTTCTTCTTTAGGTTATTAACTCATTAATTTCAATACCCTTTTTGTGTTCTTATCATGTTTTTCTATTTAAGCTGTTCTATGTTCATAGTTCATAATATTGCAATGGAATCTGCACCTCAATAGCTATAGTTTAGTCGAATTTCATGCTAATTGGAAGAGCTTTTTTGTTAACAAAAATGGATTGGGGCTTGGCTTTCCACCCCTTCATAATTTCATATCGTTCATGATCTCTTCGTTAGCATGATATCGTTCGCTTCGATTTGTTATCTAAGTTTACGTTAAAGGACTTTTATCGAAATATATTGTTCTTATTAATCTGTTATATCCTACTTTAGTTAATATAATCACACATTGAGGACTCGAAAATCGGCCTACTCTTAATCTTTCTATTGATTTCCTCTTCAATGAAGTTTTTTTCTTCTTTCCATTGTGTTTATAGTGATTGTTGGGGAGACTGCTAACTTTGTTGCCTATGCATATGCTCCGGCAATTCTTGTCACCCCCTTGGGAGCTTTGAGCATTATTTTCAGGTATGTTAACACATTAGGCTTGTAGACGTTGTATCGACGTTATACCACAACGACAATGTGTAAATGGTTAAAGATGGATTTTGAAATTTTAATTTGCTATCTAGAATTGGTGTTAACGTTGATGATTGTCGCTTGTGATGTTCGGTATTTGATGAATAAGTAAAACGATGTCTTGCAGTGCAGTCTTAGCTCACTTTATGTTGAAGGAGAAGCTGCATATCTTTGGTGTTCTTGGTTGTATTCTGTGTGTTGTGGGTTCTACAACTATTGTTTTGCATGCCCCACTGGATAGAAAGATTGAATCTGTTAAGGAAGTATGGCATCTTGCAACACAGCCAGGTAAGAAGCACGGATATTTTAGTTTGAGTAGCGTGTTTGTGCTTGACACTCCGACACTGGTTAGACACATAACGGACACTTGTTAGCATTATATATATATATATATACCTACATGTGTTAGACCCTAGTCGTACTAAATCAATATAGACTCAACATTTGTTAGACACATATCAAGTAGTTGCTAAGTATTGTGTATCACAGTGTTTGTGTGAGATCCCACGTCGGTTGGAGAGAACGAAATATTTTTTATAAGGGTGTGGAAACCTGCATTTTAAAAACGTTGAGGGGAAGCCCAAAAGGGAAAGCCTAGAGAGGACAATATATGCTGGTGGTGGGCTTGGGCGGTTACAAATGGTATTAGAGCCAGACATTGAGTGATGTACCAGTGATGAAACTGAGCCTTGAAAGGGGGTGGACACAAGGCGGTGTGCCAACAAGGACGTTAGGCCCCCAGGGGGGGTGAATTGTGAGATCCCACGTTGGTTGGGGAGGAGAATGAAACATTCTTTATAAGGGTGCGGAAACATTTCCCTAGCATACGCGTTTCAAAAACCTTGAGGGGAAGCCCAAAAGGGAAAGCTCAAAAAGGATATATCTGTTAGCGGTGGGCTTGGGCTGTTATAGTCCGCTCGTGTCTTATCCGTGTCTCATATCCGTATCCGTGCTTCTTGTAATAGATTGGTGTTTCGAACTTCCGAGATTTGGATGTTAATTTATGCTTCTTGCACTTCTTTCAGGATTTCTCGTCTACTCATGCCTAACGATAGTTGTAGTTGTGGTACTTATTTTTCGATTTGCCCCACGCTACGGCCGGTCACATATGATAATATATATCGGAATTTGCTCTCTCATGGGCTCTCTTACGGTTTGCTTACCATCTTTGAACTTGAAATCATCTTTTAATACTCCATCTTTCCAGGGCTATGATAGTTTTCGGATTCTTTTCTTCAGGTTATGAGTGTTAAGGCAGTAGCTATTGCTGTCAAGTTGACATTTGGAGGAGTGAATCAATTCAAGTACTTTGAGACATGGTTCTTCACTGTGTTTGTGATAGCCTCTTGTGTTTTGCAGGTCATCTACTTGAACAAGGTAATATTTTGAACCATCAACTTTCACGTTTCTGTCTAATAGGTCTCTGAAACTTTAAAAATTGTATGTTTGTATCCCTCACGGTAGCTTCATGAAACTAGTTGAAATAGCGATATCGGATTCAGGTAAATTAGAATTCAGGGTATCAGAGTTGACATTGAACTTGGTAGGGCTTAGGGTAAAGGCTGATTGTATTAAATACACCAACCTTCAAGCATACTTTTCTTCCGGTCACATGTGGCATGTGTTCTGTCACTTGGAAACTCGGACACTGTTTTTTAGTTGAGTATTAGATGTTGAACATGTGTCTAACACAAACACGCTCCATCACGCTCACATGTCCCGTAAAAAAGAGTGTCCGATTATTAATTGTTTGTTGATTTTCCAACAAATTGGCGACACGTTAATGATGTAATTAGGATAGGTTAAGGACACGCCAAAGACATATTTTAAAAAAAGAGAGAAGAACTACATTGGTTGGAGAGGAGAATGAATCATTCCTTCCCTAGTAAACGCGTTTTAAAGACTGTGAGGTTGATGGTTATACGTAATAGGCCAAAGCGGACAATATCTATGGGTTTGGGCTATTACAAATGGTATCAGAGTCAAACATTGGGCGGTGTGCCAATGAGGACGTTAGGTCCCCAAGGGGGTGGATTGTGAGATCCTACATTAGTTGGAGAAGAGAATGAAGCATTCCTTATAAGAGTGTGGAAACCTCTCCCTAGTGTTAGGAACCACAACTCTCCACAATGGTATGATATTATCCACTTTGAGCATAAGCTCTCATACCTGCTTTTGGTTTCTCCAAAAGACCTCGTACCAAGGAGATGTATTCCTTATAAACTCATGATCATTTCCTTAATCAGCCAACGTGGGACTCACTTCCAACAATCCTCAACACCTAGTAGACGCGTTTTAAAAAACTGTGAGACTAACAGCGATACGTAACGGGCCAAAGCAAACAATATCTACTAACAGTGAGCTTGGACTGACTATTGTCAAAAGGTTCAAATTGTCAAAAGGAAATATAGTATATTAAAACATGTGTACACACAAACACGTACATTAGAAAACGGCGTGCCATTGTGTTTATGTTGTATCTGTTTCATGTGTCCGTGTTTGTGCTATTCATGCCACGAAAACCGTTCGAACAGTATTTCATAAAACTTTTATGTCGAAGAGAGTTCGATTTATAGTTTGATCACCATCCTTTTGTCCCAGGCTCTTGATGCTTTCAACTCTGCTGTTATATCTCCAGTTTACTATGTGACATTCACAACATTTACCATCATTGCCAGTATGATCATGTTCAAGGTGACTAAACCAAATTCCTTTAAACAAATGAATTGAAAATGAGATGATTTTGATTGTTTGTGTGTTTGATATGAACAGAACTGGGACTCTCAAAGTGCAGCACAGATTGCCACTGAAGTTTGTGGATTCATCACCATTCTTTCTGGCACCTTCCTCCTCCACAAAACTAAGGACATGGGGAAGCCTTCTGCCTCTGAGCCCCCTCTCATCCAAACCCAAACCCAAACCCAAACCCAAACCCTTAGCCATCCCCATCAAAATCTTAATTCCTCATAAATTATTTAACGACCCGACCCGACACGAGCCGAGTTGAGCCAAGCCCGTCATCTTGACAATTGGTTCCTTAATCTTTTCTCTCCTCCGCTGCATTCAACGATATAAAACTGTCGTCCACAGTTCATCGGCCTCCTCGAATAAATTTTTCCTTTTTGAGCTAATTCATTCTTTTGTTTCATTTGAACTAACTTAAACTGATATAGCTGGGCGTTTTTAGGTATGAAAATTATTGTTAGATTCAAGGATTTGAATACTCATTGGCAACACGACGATATTTTAAGATGTTTTTGAGTTGAATGTTGGTACGAGGGGTGAATTGGTATTTTCATTATATCGTTACAAATACTCAATAGAATATAACTATATATAATTATAATCTTTGATCTATTGATCGAGATACATATTTTGTCATTTTAGTTATATTTATAATCATTATTAATAAGATTTGGTAAACGGCTCCATTAAAATATTATTGAGATGGATAAGTATTTTTGGATTATATTAAATTTTTTTCTTTTCTTATTATTATTTTTTATTATTAAAAAACAGAGATTGAGTCAAAGATTTGAATTTCTCCGCTTCGAATGTTGTCGGTCATCTAAAGTGCTCCATCTACCGCAACATATGTAGAAAAAAACGGAGCGGGCAAGGAAGAACTATTGCTTAATTTTGTCACGATACAATTCACTTCCCTACTATTTTTATAATCACCACCTGTAACTCAGGTGTTAGGGTTCCAATCTCAACAATTGACAACTAAACACGAGGGTTGTGCTCATTACAAAACTTAACCGAACACCTTACAACACAAGTTGAAGACAACCCATGCACCACCTGTGTCCGCATACCCACTTCTATTTTGATACATAGTTTGCTTTCTAACCATTGTGTCAGCATGTCAAACTATAGAAAGAATCGTGAGACAATTCGAGGCAGAGAGAAAAATTCGAAGATACCTAAGTACACGATCTAATACTCAGAGTAGCGAGCGATTGGATGATAGTCTCTTACCATGAAAATCCGCTTCGGACCATTTATTAATTAAAGACAAAAAATGAATTTTACATGAGTTTGGGACCAAAGATTAAATAAATAAATAAATGCTTGTGGATTATTTGTGTTATGTCCCTATATTTCCTCAGGCTTCTTTAACGAAAAAGCCCCAATTACTGCGCTGATAGAATTCTCTGACGCCCCTTCTTCTTCATCAACTCCACTTCCTCGGACCTCACTTTTTTCCTTCAAAATTTCCTTTCAATTTCCCTCCCATGTCGCCTTCACGTTCCAATTCGTCAGGTAAGTAAAAATCTCTGCATACATCCTTCAATTTGATGGTTTTTCGATGTGGATTTTGTTCGATTCTGGTTTTTTGGCCGGTGGTTTTGATGGATCGTTGCTTTTCTTTGATGCGAGTTTGAGTTTCGATTGAAAATTAGTTCTGAGATTTTGTTTTTCGTGTGATTGAGAGAGAAATTGAGAGATAATTGTGTCTGATGATTCCCCCGAAGCGAAAGAAATGGACTGAAGCTGAGGAGAGGACTTTGATCGATAAGTATGGAGAAATGGTCTCTGATGGAACCCTAGCTAAGATGAAAACCCGTGAGAAAAAGTTTAGGCCAATTGCTAGTTTTGTGAATTCTATGCATCATGTTCAAGATCCTGTAGCGTATCCATGGCAATGGACGTGGAAAGATGTTTCTACTAAGGTCCAGAACATGAGGCACCAATATCTGCTTGTGAAGCAGAAGATTAAGAAACCTGAATCTGGAGTCGAAAACTCGGGTGGAGAGTTGAAGGCAGAGTATGATTGGATGGAGGGTGTTACTTATTGGTCGAACTTTTTGAGATATAAGGATGTTTTTGGGGATGTAGCGGCTGCAAATAGCCATTATAATGATTTAGCTGTCGTTTCGAGTAGCGATCGGGGGAACGTAGACCGGTTTTTGGAGGTGAGTAGAGAGATGGATATGTTGGATTTTGCTCAAATTGATGGTGTTGACAATGGGGTGATGAATTTGGGATTTGAGTTTAATGGGGATGAAGCAGAAGAAAACTTTAATGATAATGATAATGATAATGATAATGATCAGTTGAAGGAGGATGGAGAGAACAGTTTTTTCTGTGAAGGAGTTGATCCCAAGAAGAACAACTTTAAGAAGAAGAGAAAGGTGATGAAGAGATTGGAGAAGAAAGCGTGGGGATTTCTCGTGAACCAGCTAGGACGGTTGAAGGATATGGAGGCTCAGTTTGAGAAACGCGAGGTCGAAAGAGACCAAGAACGTCAGAGGTGCGAGTGTTTAAGATTTGAAATGGAAAAGAAGTGGGAACAGAAATGGGACGAAAGTGAAACGCAACGGGTCGAGAGGGAGAAAGCTCGTGATAAGTTGAGGAAGCAGAGAGTTCAAGAATGGGAAGCAATGGAGAAGGAAAGGTTGGAGATGGAAAGAAGAAGAGAGGAGAAATTGAATCATGAAAGAGAATGGGAGGAGAGGATCAGCAAGAGACGTATAGAACGGAAGAAGAGGATCGACGACATGTTGAACCAACACCGAGCTGAAATGAATCAAATTCAGACTCGTATTCTCCACGAGCAGCAAAACTTTACGAGTCAATTACTCGGTATTATCTCTCAATGGACTGCTCACCCTTCTACACTCTCTGATCACACTAGTGCTAGTAACCATTATCTTTCACAAATGATGCAAAATCTGCATCATGTAAACGGTATCGTTCACGATGGCACGAGAGTTGAGGCCGACAACCAAGACGATCAATTTATCGTCGATGGTTGACGGTTCATTTTATGAACTTGATCATTGAAACTGTGGGATCTGCAAGAACATTTGCAGCAATGGGTTAGTCTGTAAAGTCTGAGAATAGTTGTATGAATTCAATTTTTATTGCCTTGCACTTGGTTCATCTGGTGCTCATCTGTTTATCTTGAATTATGACAATAAATTCCTCTTATCTGCTATTTCCTTTGATTCTTCTGCTGCCCTTAGAGATCTATATTTCCTTTGATTCTTCTGCTGCCCTTAGAGATCTATATGGTATCACCGTGCATAACGACCCAAACCTACCACTAGCAGATACTGTCCTTTGAGTTTGCCCGAAACCCACCACTAGCCGATATTGTCCTCCTTGAGCTTTCTCTCAAGGTTTTTGAAACGCGTCTGCTAGGGAGAGGTTTCCACACCCTTGTAAAGAATGTTTCGTTCTTCTTCCCAACGGATGTAGAATCTGACATCCACCTCTTTTGGGTCCCAGCGTCTTCACTGGCACACAGCCTGATGTCTGGCTCTGATACCATTTGTAATGACCCAAGCCCACTGCTAGCAGATATTGTTCTCTTTCGAGCTTCCCCTTAAGGTTTTTAAAACATGTTGCTAGGGAGAGGTTTCCACCCCCTTGTCAAAAAATATTTCGTTCTCCTCCTAAACTGACTGGGATCACACTCCCCTGTCAAATACAAGGACAAGTAAGCGAATGAGTCGGTTTTGCTTTAGTTGATGAATTTTCCTCCCAGCATTCGGGAGGCTCGGAGAGGGGCGGGATTAACTCGATAAAGGTAAGAACACTTCTTTTTTTTTCTCTTTTTTCATAGGATGAGAATGGTATGTGGTTGCCACGATGGTTGTGAAACTCATAAAAAATTAAAATTAAAATTAAAAAAAAAAAAAAAAAAAAAAAAAAAAAAAAAAGTTAAAAAGAAGTGTGTTGGGCTTGGAGCATTGAAGGCTATACTTTGGGCCTGAAAGCCTTATAATTGTGAAATTTGGTTGGGCTGGATTATTAACCATTAAAAAAAATTATAATTAAAGTTTCAAAATTATATATATATTCTTTATTATTATTATTATTATTATTATTTTTAACGGGGCGGGGGCGGGGGCGGGGGCGAGGGCGAGGGCGAGGGCGAGGGCGGGGAATATAATCTCGTCCCCAGCCCCATTTATCTAAAAGGAAAAAAAATGGTCATCACTCCCTCGCCCATTCTCCGTCTATATAGAGAATTCCCACTCGTTCGGATAGGTTCCTTGAAGCCCCGACCCTGCAAGTAAAATGGAACTCTCTAGGGACATGGAATGAGGATGCAAACCTATTAGAATGAGACGAAATGAGAGGGCATTCATGTGCGCTCAGAAAAGCACCATAACGTATCTATTGTGATGGTATGGTGCATTAAGAACCATAGATAGGTTTTGGAAAGCAGTTGAGATCATCATTTTCCCGTCACAAATCTTCCTATATCTCTACAATAATATAATATTCTCCGCTTTCGACCTGAGTTCTTATTGGTTTGGTTTTTTTATCCAAAATGCTTGTACCAATATTTGTATGATCTTCCATTTTATTTGCATGAGTACCGTTGCACCTCTCTTTTTTAGACTCATCAATTTCTTTATTCGAAATCGAAGGACTCTACCTTACGGCTAAGTCGAGAACATGGCTATAATACCATTTCCTAATGACAACAGATCTCTGCATATCTCTGTTACGGTATGATATTCTCCACTTTCAACATAGAAGGAGTTTATAAATAAGAAATATATATCTATTGGTACATGAGTGCTTCTGCTCAAAGTAGATAATATCATATCATTGTAAGGGTTCGTGATTCGTAACATGGTACCAATGTTATGTCATTAACTTAATCATGTCAATAGAATCCTCAAGTACCAAACTGCGTAGGTTTTAGCAAATATTGTCTGCTTTAGACGGTTATGTACGGCATCTTTTGTCCCTCTCTAAATCAATTTAGAACATTAATTTGTTTGCATGTACAACACACAACCCAATTGGGGGAAGGGATTGAAGATAAAGTTTGGTTGATTCCGCTAACTCCTTTATTGGATTGGCTTACTTTAACCACATATTCTTCGGTGTGTGAGAGTCCAAGTTGGTTGAATTCGCTACCGTATTTATTATGTTCCAGTATCACTTTTGGGACCGTCTTGAAAATGTTTATTTTTTAAAAAATAAAATAAAATGGATTTAATGATTCACGGATTTCTTTTTCTTGTTCTTTAAATTAATATATTAAAAAAAAAAGTAACCTCAAATTTTATTTTATTTTTAAAAAAATAGCCTTTTCTGATACCAAGCATATGAGTTTAAAACTGTGAGACTGACAATGATATATAACGGACAATATTGGTAAGTGGTGGGTTTGGTTCGTTTCAAATTGAGATCATGGGTGAATGAGTAATTTGTTACTTTTATTTTTTTTATTTTTTTTTTAAATTATATTTTAAAATTTTCTCGTAGCATCACTTCAATTATCTAATAAAAAACTATTTAAAAATTCATTTAATTTAATAAATTTGTGAAGATGTGACAAAAACTAAAAATAAATATAGTCCAAAAGTTTGGAGAAATTACCAAAACTTTTTTTAAACACAAATATATATTAAATCAACAAAATGTGATTTAACGGGAAAAAAAAAAAGGAATCTTTTTTAGTTAAATTTAATAATAACTTTTTCTTTTTTATTTTTTATTGTGCAATTTCCTTTTAAAATCAAATTTATGAGTTGTGGGGTTTTGCAATAAATAAGAATAAAAAATAAAGTGTCTTAAATTTATATATAAAACAATTTCATGTAAAAAAGAGAGTTTTCTTTTTCGTTTAAAAAGGAATAAATACAAAAAAAAAAAAAAAAGGTTTGGCCTTTGAGCGGTTGTAAATGCTACACGTGTAAGGCCTAACTCAAGAATAGAATAATAATGCTTTCTCTTTTAGGGTTTTGTTTTGTTTGGAGAGTGGTCGGTTATCGTACCTGAATCTCGACGAATCTAGTTAGGTATAGTTGTCATGAGCTCAAGAATGGATGTACTCGGAATATTCGTTCATTTTCAGAATGGAAATTCATGTTGTTTCCACTGAACTGTGCTCGAATTGGCTCTAAGTCGGTGTGCAACACGAGTACTCCAAAGACTTTTTATCCGAGTGAGTTGCAATGGCCGACGATACCCTTTGATTTGAGATAACGTCTCGACATAGGTCATGTTGATTAAGAACCAAGATAACAATACGACGTTGTATTGAGAAACTTCGACCTCGAGTAAAGACAAGGTTGAGTGAGGAGAGAGGGTGTGGAGTCAAATTAGGTGAATTAATGGGGAAATTAAAAAAACGCTAAAAAAAACTCTTAAATACCCACTCAAATAACTCATGTATCTCATTAATTAATAAGTTTATGTAATTAGAAAAAGTAAAAAAATAATAAATAATAAATAAATAAATCAAATTTCATTACTAGATTTTGTAATGGTAGATTAAATAATAATAATAATAATAATAATAATAAAATTTATAGATTTTTAAATAATTAGACATAAATTTTTGGAAATTTGAATGATTAAAATTTAGGAAGAAATCTTGAATTAAGATATGGTTAATAAATTTTTATATAATGAAAAATAAAGTTACGTAGATTTACATTACCAAAAATGAGTAAATAATAATTCAATTTCTTCACTTAAAAATTTAATAGCCACAAATTTTATATGGAAAAGTGAATGAAGTTCATAGTAATTAATTTTTACTGATTTATTATATTTTACCATTTTATTATTGTTTAAAAAATAGTTAAATTAAAATTTTCATAACTTGACCTATACTAATATAATTTTTAAAAATTTAAATTTTAATATTATAATATAGTTCTTGACAATTAAAAAAAATCGATCTTACATTTAAATATTACTATTAGAATTTCAAAATTAACTAATTTATTTTTTAATATAGATAAAAGTGGTGTGGGGGCTGAAATTATAATTTTGGGCAAAATATAATCTCGTCCCAATCCCGAAATATTGGGTCGAGTTGTGAATTTAAAAAGTTCCAAAAATTAATATTAATGAGTAAATAAAAATCTTTAGAAATGAGAAATAGATTTTTTTACAATAATAATAATAATAATAATAATAATAATAAAATTATTTAAATTATTATTTCATTTAAAAACATCTTTTAAGATTGTTTTACTCAAATAATTCTTATTAAATTATTTATTTAAATTTTTATTTTTAATAAAAATAAAACATTAGTCGAATAAAACACTCTTTTATATAATTAAATTGTGTAATCACAATTATTTTGAAAAAATAATAATAAATTTAAATCTGTTTATTTTAGCCCAATTTAATTTTAAGTAAATTCACCAATCAATTTTTATTTATTTAAATCAAATAAAATGTAAATAAATAAAAATATTAATTAATTAATTTATTAAATTTTAGTGATATTTTCATTGTTGTCAATACCACTGTACATAGAATTGAAGCTATAAATATTGGCAAAAGCAGGGTGTTTGCATCGAGAGGCGGACAGCTACGGAAGTGGTGAAATTCTCACAACTCGCCCTCTCCACCTCCGCCGGAACCGCCGCCACCGCCGCCACCGCCGCCACGTGACCTCCTCTTTCATCTCTCACTCTTCAATCTCCATTGCATTTCTTTCAACACGAAAAACAAGTTTTAGTTCCACTTTTGCAAGAACTACAGATTTGATAATTGGATGAAACCGTTGTAACTTTTTTATTTGTTCCAAGTGGATTTTAGAATTTCAAAATTTCAGTGAGTGCGCGAGCGATTTTGGGGGAATATGCATGTTATGGCGTTTGACTACTGTTAGAATTACTGAATTTTTGTTTCAACTTCCAAGAGGCGATTTGATCAGAAATGGCTGGGAACGAGTGGATAAATGGCTATTTGGAAGCGATATTGGATACTGGTGCTTCCGCCATTGAAGAACAGAAGCCGACGCCGGCGAATTTGAGCGACAGAGGCCATTTCAATCCGACGAAATACTTCGTCGAGGAAGTCGTCAGCGGCGTTGATGAATCAGACCTTCATCGGACATGGCTGAAGGTCGTCGCCACTCGCAATACGCGCGAACGGAGCTCCAGGCTCGAGAATATGTGTTGGCGGATTTGGCATCTCACTCGCAAGAAGAAACAGGTTCTTCGATTCTGCCTCTTTTTTTCTTTCAATCGTTCCGTGTTTTCTGTTCTTTGTTATGATGATTATTTTATCTCTGTTAGGAAGATTTGTGGATTTGTTCATTCTTTTATTGCTTTTTGCTGCCATTGATGTGATTCTGAAGCTTTCGGATCGTTTGATTATACGATTCGGAACTTTTGTTCTAACTGTGTCTGACTCTGTATTGCACCGTCTGTTGCTACTCATTTTTTTCTGCTGAGAATCTTCCAGAAATGGACGACGTCCACACAACCTGATTCTCTAAACGCTAAGCTTTTTTTTCTTTTTCTTTTTTCCCCTTCCTTGTCGTATTATATATATTGGTATGAACATAATAATAATAATATAAATTTAGTTCAAACTTCATAGTTTCAATTTGTTCTATATGTTCATCTGAAATTAACGCACAAAATAATAACAATAATAAATAACGGATCTATAGAATTTTGTTGAATCTTTTGAATATCTCTAGTCTTGCTAGATAGGAAGGGATGAGGGAGGCAATTGGGAACTAATTTAATTAGATTTTAAAAATTATATGAAAAAAAAAAAAAACAAACAAAAAACAAACAAGATTTTGGCCTTTAATTTTGTAGAGATAAAAAAGAATTGTCCGAAGTTTTTTTGGCACTGGCTTAGTTATTAGATGCTAATAGTGATTTTACAATTTGGTAATTTAAGCAAACCCTGAGGACTAGATTGAAATTTTTTTAAATAGTAGGAACCAAATTTTAACGGAGCAGAAATCGTAGGAGGCTAGAGTGAGGATTTAAACCTGATTTTGATTTTGGTTTTAATAATGTTTTAAGCTGTGTATTTTTTATTTGTACCTATTTAGTCCTTATACTTTGAAAATATAACAATTAAGTCACGATCGATCCATCGATCTATATATATATATATAGATAGATAGATGTGAATGAAATATGGGCAGTAATAGAATTAATGTTTGAACTTATAACTCAAAGTGCAAAGACAAAAAGATAAAAACTAAGAAATGTTTGAACTTATGATTTTCATGATAAAAGGCTATGAACTATATATAATATTAAACAATAATTATATGTTTAAAATTGATATAAGAATCTTAATACGTTAAGATATGTGAATTCAGATTTTGTTCACTGCATTCCGATAATGATCTGGATGTTTATGGAAGCTTAAATCTGTTTTACATTTTGGTATTTGATGTATATGTGAACTTGCAAGTAAGAATGTGAGTAGCCTCTTCACTCGCCACGTTTATCTCGAGCTAGTATTACGATAAAAATTATGGTATTTTCTTCTGTTGAAAAGGAAATAATTTGTGGATTATTACTTGGTGCACTCAAAGTTTTTGTGTGCAGTTGGAATGGGAGGAGCTTCAACGGTTAACAAAATGGAGATTGGAGCGGGAACTAGGACGGATGGATGTAACAGAAGAAATGTCAGAAGACTTATCAGAAGGAGAAAAGGGGGACGCCGTGGGTGAAACGGTGCAAAACGAGGCCGTGCAGAGCGAGACCTCGAAGGTTCCACTCCAGAGGACTATTTCCAACTCGGAAGAGGAAGATAAAAGTGAAAGGAAACTTTATATTATTCTTATCAGGTACCTATTTTTCTAATTCAATAATGCACCTAAATGACTGAACTGTATGTTTAATCCTCCAATGTTCTTGTTGATCTTCGTTGCAGCTTGCACGGTTTGGTTCGGGGAGATAACATGGAGCTTGGTTGTGATTCTGACACTGGTGGACAGGTGCGGACCGATGTCGTTAGAAGAATATTAGTTAGTAGTTAGATTTTTGTTATCTGATCTGGTCCTAAATGGTGTTTCTATCTTAAAATAAAACGTTTTCAGGTCAAGTATGTTGTAGAGCTTTCTCGTGCTTTAGCACAAATGCCAGGGGTATACAGGGTGGACCTTTTTACGAGGCAGATCTTGTCACCTGAAGTCGATTGGAGCTATGGTGAGCCAACGGAGATGCTAAGTGCAGGAACGGGAGATGGGGAAGGTGATATCGGAGAAAGCAGTGGAGCGTATATCGTAAGGATTCCATTCGGTCCACGGGATAAGTATCTCCAAAAAGAATTACTGTGGCCCCATATCCAAGAGTTTGTAGATGGAGCTTTAGCTCATGTTCTTAATATGTCCAAAGCTTTAGGTGACCAAATTGGTGGTGGTCAGCCTGTTTGGCCATATGTCATCCATGGACATTATGCCGATGCTGGGGATAGCGCTGCTCTTCTCTCGGGTGCTTTGAATGTTCCGATGGTGCTGACGGGACACTCGCTTGGAAGAAACAAGCTCGAACAGCTTCTTAAGCAGGGACGCCAATCGAAAGAAGATATTAATTCAAACTATAAGATAATGAGGAGGATTGAAGCAGAAGAGCTTTCTCTTGATGCTGCAGAACTTGTGATTACAAGCACCAAACAGGAGATCGAAGAGCAATGGGGACTTTATGATGGATTTGATGTCAAACTCGAGAAGGTATTACGTGCACGTGCTCGACGTGGAGTCGTTTCCCATGGTCGATACATGCCGAGGATGGTGGTAAGTTTTACAGTTTCCTTGTCTTTTATTGCCATGTTAACCATAAGTAGAAATGTAAATGGTAGATTCTTGCAATATGTTACTTTATTTGGACATTCTAATGAAGAACTCAAGACCGAAGTTCTTTGCAGGTCATTCCTCCCGGCATGGATTTCAGCAATGTCGTGGTTACTGAAGATGCCCCTGATGATGGCGAGTTGACACTACTTAGCGACGGGTCCTCTCCGAAAGCAATTCCGACGATATGGTCTGATGTAAGTGTCCAATTTTGATCTTTTTCCCCTCTTTATCACTCTTATTCAACTATCTTACATTACATTATTAGTTCTCCTCTCAAGTTATATAATTGCATAGGTGATGCGTTTTCTTACAAACCCCCATAAACCGATGATATTGGCGTTGTCGAGGCCAGACCCGAAGAAGAATATAACGACTCTCTTGAAAGCCTTTGGAGAGTGTCGTCCATTGAGAGAACTTGCTAATCTAGTAAGTAGGATTTTGCAATAACATGTTTAAGTTATGAATCATATGATAAATGCCTTCTGTTAAATCATGAGTTTTCTCCTTATTAGACGCTGATCATGGGAAATAGGGAAGATATTGATGAGATGTCGGCTGGTAACGCTAGCGTTCTCACAACAGTTATAAAGTTTATCGATAAATATGATCTATACGGTCAAGTTGCATATCCGAAACATCATAAGCAATCCGATGTTCCAGACATATATCGACTCGCAGCAAAAACAAAGGTTTATTCGAGATCATTAATCTACATTAACATCCGTAATCATACCATAACTGTGACATTAATAACTTGTTTTTCGAAACGATGCTAGGGTGTTTTCATTAATCCAGCACTGGTCGAACCGTTCGGACTTACCTTGATTGAGGTTGATTTTCTTTTCTCTGGTATCATTAAATGCATTAGATGAGTTTTGTTGGATTGATGCCTTTGAATTAACGTAGGCTGCTGCACATGGGCTCCCGATGGTGGCAACGAAGAACGGCGGACCGGTTGACATTCATGAAGTAAAGAAAACCCGATCTCAAATCTTTATCATGAACTCATACTGTTACTTATACGATCTGAGTAAACATGTGAACTTGTTTTTGTGATTATAGGCCCTACACAATGGTCTTCTTGTTGATCCTCATGATCAGCAAGCAATTTCTGATGCTTTGCTGAAATTACTATCTGAGAAGAACTTGTGGAATGACTGTAGGAAAAATGGTTTGAAGAACATACACCTGTTCTCCTGGCCAGCGCATTGCCGCACGTACATGACTCGAGTGGCAGCCTGTCGAATGAGGCACCCGCAGTGGCAAACCATCACCCCGGGCGACGAAATATCCACAGAGGAATCCTTCAATGATTCTCTTAAGGATGTACAAGATATGTCGCTTAGACTTTCGGTTGATGGAGAAAAAACATCGCTGAACGCCTCGGTCGATATAGCTGCATCCATTGATGACCCTGATTTGCAGGACCAAGTGAAGCGAGTTTTGAACAAGATAAAGCGGTCGGGGAACGAACAGGCAGACATCGAAAAGGGGAATAAAATGCTGGAGAATATCCCTGGAAAGTATCCGGTTTTGAGACGACGACGCAGGTTGATCGTTATAGCACTTGACTGCTATGACAGCAATGGGGCTCCAGAAAAGAAGATGATCAAGATATTGCAGGAGATTATTAAAGCTGGTAATCTCGACACTCAGGTTGCACGTGCTTCGGGTTTCGCTCTATCAACAGCAATGCCATTAGCAGAGACCACAGAATTCTTAAGGTCTGGAAAGATCCAACTAAACGAATTTGATGCCTTGATCTGCAGCAGTGGCAGTGAGGTTTACTACCCAGGTTCTTATGAAGAAGATGGAAAACTGTACCCTGATCCAGATTACGCAACGCATATCGATTATCGTTGGGGATGCGACGGTTTGAGGAAAACGATTCTTAAGTTACTGAATGCATCTGAAGACGATTCAGACAAATTTCGTAGTCCGGTTCAGGAGGATAGAACATCAAGTAATGCACATTGCATCTCTTACTTAATAAGGAATCCCAGCAAGGTAAGTGAAAGCTATCAACTTCAAATTGCAACATATTGCAGATTCTCACTTTTTCTTTTCTTTTCAGGCAATGAAAGTTGATGATTTGAGGCAGAAACTCCGGATGCGTGGGCTACGGTGCCATCCAATGTATTGCCGAACGTCGACTCGAATGCAAATCGTTCCGTTACTTGCATCAAGAGCTCAGGCTCTCAGGTTTAACAACACATGAACTCATTCACTTCATAACAAGTTCTAAACTTGTGCTCTTTTTTTGTGCGAAATGATATTATAAATCTCAACTTCGTTCTTTCTGCATCGACCATAGGTATCTTTTCGTGCGATGGAGACTGAACCTTTCGAACATGTACGTATTTCTCGGGGAGGAAGGGGACACTGACTATGAAGAGATGATAGCGGGGACTCACAAGACGATAATCATGAAAGGAATGACGAGCAAGGGGTCGGAAGATCTGCTGAGGACATCGGGAAGCTATACAAGAGATGACATAGTTCCAGGTGAGAGCCCACTGGTGACATTTGTTAATGGGGATGCAAATGCTGAAGAGATTGCAGGTGCTATTAAGCAAGTTTCATTATCTGCCTCCAAAATGTGAGCTTCACCTTCCTTTTACTCTGCTTTCTTCTTCCTTTTTTTTTTCTTTTTTCTCTTTGTATGGTGTCTATAGCTGTTGAGCTTAAGAACTTGCTATTGTTGTTGAAGATTATATGTTCATTGCCATCTCTCTTCTTTACTTGTGGAGTTTTTATTGTGAATGGGAAATTTAGTATATATATATATATCCTCTTCGGTGAGAAGAAATGATTCATCGAAATAATGAGTCACCATCAATATCGACACATCTGAGATCACCAAATGTTCGGGAGTTTCGCTATTCAATCCTTTTCCTTCTTCTTGTTGTTGTATATCTTGTTCATACATATCTTCTCTTTGTTTCTCGAGCCTATAGTGAATTACAGACAGAGTTCGAAAATGTCAAATATTTGATGATTCCATCATACATGATGGAGTTGCGAAAACTTCTGGATAGGTATCCCACACCTGAATTGAATTCTTTCTAGATAGGTATCCCACACCTGAATTGAATTCTTTCTAGTTAAAGAATCTCTTTTTAGTTGCTAGTTGCTATGGACCAATTAAGAGATTCTCTACAAGAAATACGAGGTTCTGCTTCTGGTAGCAACATGCTATGGGGTGGCGGTTCTGCTTATGGGGTCAAATCAATACGTTCGAAGAAGAAAGATTGGAATATCAATCTCAATCTATATATATATATATATATATATATATATATATATATATATATATATATATATATATATATATATATATATATATATATATATATATATATATATATATGGACAGATAAATAGATTTATATATTTCTCGGTCTTTGAACAACTATTTTAGTCTTTGAACTTTAGTATTGGAACAATTTTGATTTTTTATGCGTACACACTCCTTTTGAATTGTAGAAACTTCAAAGTGAAGTATGTTCTACTTACGAGACCTCTATGAAGCAAGTAACAAGGACGAATCCTAGAAGGACCTGCGTTCGTCCGAAAAAATAGTTTTCACTTTTAAAATCAATTTAAGAACTAGGTAACGTGCTTAAGATTTGCAGTTTTGAAATAGAATTCAGCCTCGAGGAATGGAGAGGAATGTTGGGGTTATTAGGTATGAATTTTTTATTCCAAATTTTGGTATGAATTTCATGTATTTCGGTTTTATATATTTTGCCTCTTAATATTTTTTAAGAAAAAAAATAAATTTAAAATGGTATAAATATGAAAGTTAAAAATAGGATTAAAATATAATAATTTAAATTTTAAAGAATATTGTTGGAAATTTTGAATCTTAAATCCACGGGGGTAAATAGATCAAAATGCCCATGGCTATAACCGTAAAAGAACAATGAATTAGGTAATATTTAATAAATAATATAATCATAAAATAAAAATAATAGATAATTATTTATTTATCTTATGTTGACTAACTTTTGACTCAAATTATTAAACTATTAAATATATTTGTTATTTTTTTTATTATTATTGATAACAAGCGTAAATAAATACGTATTTTTTTTTACATATTTTGATTTGTGTTTTGAATAAAACCTAAACTAGAGCATGTTTCAAAATAATATTCAAAATAGTAATTTTATTGCAATGGAATTTTTTCTAATTAATCTATAAAAATAAAATTTACATTATTATTTTAAATAAATTTTTTTTTTAATTTATAAATAACATGATCAAACCGAACCAATCTAAATTTATTGTTAATATAGTTTCGCTTTCTATCCATAATTATTTGCATACTCATTTTTGTTAAGCCTATTGATAATTATTTTGCAAGCTCATTTAATATTTGATCAATTATTTTATAATAGAATAAAAATAGTAAATAAATAATATCATATTTATAAAGGGTAAATATATTCATTAATAAACGTAAAAATTCTATTAATATTACAATATTATTAATATGCGTAAAAGATTCATATTAATAATAATAATAAAAAAGGAATATTAGTGCCAAGTTTAAATTAAATGTTAATATATTTATAAATTTTATAGTTTGGTGGATCCTATAATTATATTATTTTAATAATAAATATGAATATGTTTTATTCATCAATTTTGTTATAAAAAATTAATTGATTAATAAAATTCATACGTGTAATTATTTATAATTATATAATATTAAGATTGTTATTATCATTTAAAAAAGATCGCCGATTGTTATACCATTTGTCACGTTAATTTACCATGCTTTAAATAATAAGTTAATTTAATAAAAATATCTATAAATTTTGTAATCCATTTAAAAATAACAATTTTAATAATCTCTTCAATGAAAAAAAAATAAATCTAAAAAAATACTAATTTTGGAGAGAAACTATTGAAGTATTTACCTTAAATTTTTTTTTTAATATTCTTTCAACTTTTAAAAATTTAAAAAATTACTTTTTTTTAATTAATATTTATTAAAAAAACTTATAAAATTTTAAAAGTAGCAAAAGAAATTTAAAATAATTATGGCGATAACTTATGAACCAAATTTATCTATCGAATAATTCATAAATTAATCATAAATATTTTTTAGACGTGATAAATAATATTTTTAAACTTTTTTTAAAAAAATTATTTTTGAGTTTTTAAAAAGTTTAAGTTAGAGCGGAAGATATTTTTGAAACTTTTTGAAATTCGAAATTAACTGTTAATATATATATATATATATATATATATATGATAAAGTAAGGGTTTTTTTTTAAATTAATTAATTTAGCCTAAATAATATCACTTATATTTATTTTATTTCAAATTTTGTCCATTTTTCGGAATATTTCAAAAGATTTTAGAAAAAAAAAAAAAAAGGCCAAAAGGAGTGCGTCACAGACCAGTTTACCCTACTTCCTCAAGCGCCCACTGCGACCTGTCAACGCCGTCGTTGTTTCCGAGTTGCTCTAAAATTCTCCATTTCTTTTATCACCATCCCGATTCTCGCCATTTGAGGTGTCCGAACGAGGAAGAATTCATTGTTGCAGAACAAACCTTTGATTTTTCAGGCAGATTAATAGAGATGGGAGACGTCTCAGGCGATGCTGCCGCTGGCGGAACCAAGGCCATAATACTTCCGATTCCAGGAAAGAGGAATATTCTCATCACCAGCGCTCTTCCGTACGTCAATAACGTTCCTCACCTCGGCAACATCATTGGCTGTAATGTTCTTTCTCACTTGTTTATTTGTGTTTCCGTGTCTGATTGATTGAGGATAGTGTTGTTTATCCGCATTTCTGAACGTTTGTGTTTGAATTGGTTCCTGTTTGGTTCTAAGAGCTGAATATGATGGTGTTTTTAGGAATTATGTTGGCTTCTGAGGTTTACTTTTTATGCGCTCATTTATGTGATGCGGATTGTTGTTATGATCGTAAAAGATTGAATTGAATGTTTTGTATATAGTTGATTTCAGTGTCCTGTTATACTTTCACCAAGCGCTGTTTTTGTTTGTGCAGGTGTGTTGAGTGCTGATGTTTTTGCTCGGTACTGTCGGCTTAGAGGTTATAATACTATTTACATATGTGGAACCGATGAGTACGGAACGGCGACTGAGACAAAAGCAATGGAAGAGAAATGTTCTCCTAAAGAGATTTGTGACAAGTAAGATTTCTTCTCAGGTTTTGGTTCGTCATGTCTTTTTGAGTATTTGCGGTCACTGATTCTAGAGAATAATTTCCTTGGCTTCTTTTTAGCCCATTAAGTCCATAATGTTTACTCGCTTGATGCTACAATTTCTGAATTCTCTCCACTCTTTCACGTGCATAGTTTTAGAAATTGAACAGGAATCTGGATTTCAAGCTTGAGTATTGTCTCCTGGATTCGGATACTTTATTCACACTCACTTTATGGATGTTTCTTCATATTCAATTTAGCTTGAGCGGTTCTCGTTTTGCGTGCATGTAATTTCGACGAGAATTTTTCAAGTTTATCTTTTCCTTCCTTGTATTATGGTTTGGTTTGGCTGAATTATATGTACTTGTACATTTAATCGACTGGTTAGAATGGATTTTTCTTTTTTGTGCGCTGCAATCCTTCTTTTTTCTGTTGAATGCCACTACTGTTTAGAAGTGAGCTATGTCTCGGAAAGATTTGGAACTTATTTAATTATTTCTCCACTGTCAGGTACCACGCAATTCATAAAGAAGTTTATAATTGGTTTGGTATTAGTTTTGATGAATTTGGGCGCACATCGTCTCCACAGCAGACTGAAGTTTGTCAAGCAATATTTGGAAAACTGCTGGAGAACAATTGGCTTTCTGAAAACACGATGCAACAGGTAGAAAATTATTTATTATTTGAATTGTTCTACTTCTGTTCACTGTTTTCATGCACGGAATTTATTTATTTATTTTACCCATAATTCAGCTTTACTGTGATACTTGTGAGAGATTTTTAGCCGATCGGCTCGTTGAAGGCATCTGTCCCACTCCAGGTTGTGAGTATGACTCTGCACGTGGTGATCAGTGTGAAAAGTGTGGGAAACTTCTAAATCCAACTGAATTGAAAGATCCCAGGTGCAAGGTACTTCATGGACTTCCTACAACTGAAAAAACATTTGTTTTCATCATATACAGAACCTTTTATTAGGTATAGCGAACATTCCACGACTTTCAATGAAATTATGAAAAACATTCCACTGGAACATTCCGCTGCAGAATCAATAGACTAAAATTTCTTCTTGACTCATCATGAAAGATTCCTCTACTCCTTGCCAGTCGAACAATACTCCAATTGCTCGGTTGTTTTTTCTTTATCCTGATCCTTGGGGTCTAATGGAGTAGAGCTTCACAAGAAAATACTGTTGGCATTTTTTGTATGCCCTTTGCAAAGAATACATAAATTCAGCTGAATACATGTATTACTAGCTTGAATTTTATCATTGGTGTCAAGACTTCCCTTGGGCCAAATCCATAGGACACTATAACCTTCTTTTTGCATTTTCCTCTTTGCACACACTGGCGAAGAGAGGTCCTTTGGCATTTACATCCTTCTTCTTCTCTCTCTCTTCCTTGTTTCAAAAAAATTATTATTGAGAATAATAATGGTTTGAGAGAAATCCTGTCGAGTTCTCATGACTGCAACGTAGTTCATATAATTATTATAAGGACGAATCTATTATTAACAAGGGAAGTTTGGAAAACCTGTCTTGCATGAAAAGAAGCCGGAAGAGTCTAGGTTAAAAGCTCTTATCTTCATTGGAGGAAAAATTCTCACCTTGAAGCAAATAAGGACCAGATAGTTCATATTCTATTGTTGTCAGTTTGAAGCAATGTTTATGTTTATCTAACACATTTGCATGGTGAAGAGCCATAACTTTGCTTGAAATTAGAATTTATGTTATATACCATTAGTGGGTTCTATTGAAGCAATGCTAACAATTTTCTGTTTTTTCTCACCTCTCTCTGTCTCTATCCCTCTGTTTCTCTCTTATTCTCAGATATGGGCAACATTCTTGTTTCATATTTTCTATCTGAAATTTGAAGTTAAAGGATTATCCATTTACGTTCTAGCGTGGACCTTCATTGGAAACTAGTTTCACTTTGGTTCACCCAAGGCTTTGTTAACAGTTTGAATTAAAAGCAAAAGGCGTGAGGTAGTGTTGTGGAAGCTATAGATCATCACTAATTGTTAACGCCTTCCTCTTAAAGAAGGGGAAAAAAAAAAAAAAACGAACCAAGGAGGACAAAAGAACTCATAAAGTCACGCTTATAAATCTAGAAAACAAAAGTTATATTGAGTAGTGGTAAGTTATTAACATCTGCAATAGTATTTCCGGGACTTGATTTTATCAGTTTGTTTTAGAATTTTCCCCCAACATTGCAACTTAGTGTTAATACTTTGAAAATAGGTCTGTCAAACAACCCCACGTATCCGTGACACAAATCACATGTTTCTCGAACTTCCTTTGCTAAGAAATAAACTGGAAGAATATATCAACAAGACGTCTGTGGCCGGATCTTGGAGCCAAAATGCTATTCAAGCAACAAATGCTTGGCTTAAGGAAGGGTTGAAACCTCGGTGTATTACAAGGGATCTAAAGTGGGGGGTTCCTGTTCCCCTTGAAAGGTTCAAGGACAAGGTTTGTTGTCTTTTCAATCTTTTAATTGTAATAGTCAGATGGTTTTCTATGATAAATATTTGTTAATTACCATTTCAATTTTGTTAGGTCTTCTATGTCTGGTTTGATGCACCTATAGGTTATGTCTCCATTACATCATGCTACACAAATGAATGGGAGAAATGGTGGAAGAATCCA
This sequence comes from Cucurbita pepo subsp. pepo, assembly GCF_057944985.1. Taxonomy (NCBI): domain Eukaryota; kingdom Viridiplantae; phylum Streptophyta; class Magnoliopsida; order Cucurbitales; family Cucurbitaceae; genus Cucurbita; species Cucurbita pepo. Next base: position 2,052,563 of record NC_141814.1, on the reverse strand, counting down.
GAAAATGTGGAGCTTTTTCAATTCATGGGCAAGGATAATGTTCCTTTCCACACGGTTCGTGTCCTAACCATTAGACTTTCCTTATTGACTGTAGAAGAGATCTGTTTTTTTTTTTTATTTAATAAATGATTTTACGAAAGGCATTTTCACCCTATCTTCTGAGAATGAAGGACCAACATGGCATTTTTATCTAAAAATATTTTCTATTTCTTAAAATTGAAAATGTAATTTAAATGCATTTGGCAACATTTGGGATCTTTTTCTCTTTCTATTTCTTTTTCTCAATCAGAGTTCCAGTTTCCATTATGAACTGCTGATGACTCTCTTCATACCTGCGATTTAGCATGACCGTTGAAATAAATGTCTCTCTCACACATAAATTGGAACTTATATTTGTTAATGTCCCTGGAATATAATCTGATTCAGGTTATGTTTCCTTCCACTCTTCTTGGAACTGGAGAAGACTGGACCTTGATGAAAACCATTAGTGTTACTGAATATTTAAACTATGAAGCAGGTAACAGTCAATGATTTAATCGGTACATATTTTTTTACCTATAATTCATCTGTATATATGAATGATTTATATACATGATTTGGAAACATGTTTCTGTAAACATTTATTCTGGATTTCTCTTACAGGAAAATTTTCTAAAAGTAAGGGTGTAGGAGTCTTTGGTAATGATGCAAAAGATACAAATATTCCCGTAGAAGTATGGAGATATTACTTATTAGCTAATAGGCCTGAGGTAAATTTGCAACTTTCTTGACTCTGGCATTCGTTGCTCTGTTTATAAATAAATATATATTTTTTAAAATATAAATTATGTTAAATTAGGTATCAGATACATTATTCACATGGGCTGACTTGCAAGCAAAGCTAAATGGCGAGTTGTTGAACAATTTGGGCAACTTCATTCATCGAGTTTTGAGCTTCATTGCCAAACCTTTAGGTTGGTACTTTTGTCTTCTTATTTCAACTTCCTAAGGGCTTTTTAATTACTTCCGCTTTAGAAACGAAATTTTCATCTGGTGGAACTTGTAGGCATTTATATAGCTACTAGGTAGAAATGAGTTTTGTAAATTTGTTAAAGATGTTTAATAACTAATAAGGTTAGGCACAGGTGCCCGATTGAGTGGTTGTGCTTCTTATTTTGAAGATCCGATCATTCCAAGTGGTCACCATATTTTATTCTAGCAAGATCTATGACATGTTTCCAAGCACTATATTGACTTCTATCGAAAAGCAATAAGAATTCCTAAAACTTATTACGTTTTTGTATGAAGAGTTACCGCAGTTTCCTACAGTTAAACATATTTGAATTCTCTATTTACAGGGCAGGGTTATGGTTCCATTATTCCTGATGTATCTGATGCGGACTCTCATGGATTGACATTGGGTTTGGCTGAGAAAGTGGGTAAATACGTTGACCAATATGTGGAATCAATGGAGAAGGTGACTTTTTTGTTAACAAATTGAACTTCATTTTTTGTAATGCTTTTTTTTTTTTTTTTTTTTTTTTTTTTTTTTTTTTATAGGAACAGGATATTTTGTGACGTTTTAATATTTTCATCTTCTTTTCCATTCCGTTAATATTGAAATAAAATTGTTCCATGGAATATTTACAGGTTAAACTAAAACAAGGATTGAAATCTGCAATGGCTATTTCAACTGAGGGAAATATATATTTGCAAGTAAGCATAGTCATAGTAATTGACTCGGTTGGATCTTGTTTCTTCTGATGTTCATATTCTATTAAATTTTGATATTTCTTCGCAATCTTTGCCACCCTGACCATTTATCATGCGGTTTCATTCAGACAGCACAGTTCTGGAATCTTTACAAGGAGGACAAACCTTCCTGCAATCTTGTTATGAGAACTTCAGCTGGACTAGTTTATCTTCTGGCGTGTTTATTAGAACCTTTCATGCCTTCTTTCTCCCAGGAGGTAGATATTCTGACTACTCATTGTCCACATTTCTATTAGCAGTAGAGCGTTAACGTATGGGCTGTGTGATCTAGACCATTCTCTAAACTATCTTATGTGTTAAAGATTATTTATCATTTGGAAGGCAATTATATTTAACTATGTTTATCTCACATCCTATATCTTTTCTTAAAGAAAATGTAGCTTACGATATACATTTATTAGGTAAAATAGTCAAATGTAGGTATTTGGAAATTAATATCTTGTTTTTGTTCTTCTTTATCTCTGTAATTTGTGTATGTACTCGCAGAAAATTATTTTTTTTAACCTTCACCCATCTCTTTGAAGGTCTTTAAGCAGCTGAATGTACCGGTGGAACGGCATATGTCACTTTGTGAAGAAAAAGGAGATATCGAGAGGGCAAAACAACCTTGGAAGATCTTACCTTCTGGTCATAAGATTGGCACACCAGAGCCATTATTCAAAGAATTGGTATGTGCCTCATTCCTGCATAGTGTTTATAATTTGCTTTTGTTGATATAATTAGGGGGTACACAATTGTGATTGTGGATTCTCATTATGCTGAAAGTGAAACTACCATGGTGATAACTAACGTTATTTCTCCAGAAAGATGAAGAAGTAGAACTATACAGAGACAAGTTTGCTGGAAGTCAGGCTCAACGCATTGTAAGAGCAGAAGCTGAAGCAGAGAAGCTTGCTGCTCAGCTAAAAAGCACTAACGTTTCAGGTTAGTTAAATTTCACTATTTTTCTTATCCTAACCGATGTAGATTTTATGAACAAGGTAAATTTTTTGGGGTTCTTAAAAGCATCAATGTTACGCTGGTTTTACGTATAAATAACCCTTTTTAAACTTCAAATTTAAGTTTAAATCTCATTTTGGTCCTTTTAGCTTCCAAATATTTTTTCGTTTAATTCTTTGCTGATCCCATACTTTCAAACATTTATTTTAATCTCTGAATCTCATGTAAGTAACCTTAGTCCTTGTTGTTATCCTTCTTGTCTTATATTTGAATAACTGGACTTCAAATATGTTTATTAATATGTCAATGTGGGCATGTATTGGAGCTGCATGAGTTGATTAAGACGGATATGGAATGGGCAAATATTTGGCAACATAATAATAGCAAGGACAAAAGTAGTCATGTTCAGAGACCAAAATAGAATTTAAAACTTATTTTAATATGCATTATATAAACACAAGATATTTAAATTTTTAAGATGATATTCTCCTCACAAACGCTTTTCTAAATGGTTCTACTCATTGTTTCTTGATGAGAAGGCGGTGGAAAGAAGCAACAGGCAAAATCCACAGGAAGCAAATCAAAAGCTGCTGTGGAACCAGAAATTACGATTACAAGACTCGATATCCGTGTTGGCCTAATTACTAAAGCTCAGAAGCATCCTGATGCTGATTCCCTATATGTGGAAGAAATTGATGTGGGAGAATCGCAACCTCGAACCGTTGTCAGTGGACTAGTCAAGTACATTCCTCTCGAAGAGATGCAGGTTTTTGTTACAAGCCCCCCTTATTTCTTCACTTAGATTGTAAATGTTAGTTCCCAAACTCAACATCATAGAATTTGTTCTGTAGAATCGGAAGGTCTGTGTTCTTTGCAACTTGAAGCCGGCAGCTATGAGGGGCATTAAATCGCAAGCCATGGTCCTTGCTGCTTCCAATAGTGACCACACTAAGGTTAGCAATTTTCACAGTTGTTTCGAGAATAGCCCACAGTCCTTATTCTTTGCAATTTTTATCTAATTGACTAAGTAATACGTGAAGAAGTATAATTAAATAAATTGTAAGTGATAAAATTGGCTTTCATCGAAAAAAGAAGCAAGCGAGAGACAAATCTAGCTCTTATAATTGTGAGATCTCAGGATAAAAATATAAGGAATTGACTTTTTGTTCGATCTTTAATTGAGCAAGTATACATAAAGCAACCAAATTCAATAATTTGTCCAAAGATGAATTAATAGCAATCAAGTCAAACCTTTACCTTTTTGAATTAAGGGATCGACGCATCAAAATTTGTGAAGTAATGTAAAGTAAAACATCAAAATTTTCATAATGTAAAGTAAAATCTTTGAAGTTATTATATGTATGCTAGCAAATATGATTAGAACTAGTGCAAGTAAGCATAACCATTCAAATCATTGTATGATTTCTAACTGTTTATATGATGCAATGTTCAGGTCGAACTAGTCGAGCCACCGAAAGATGCTATTGTCGGAGAAAGAATTAAGTTCTCAGGATTTGAAGGCGAGCCCGACAGCGTGTTGAACCCGAAGAAGAAGGTGTGGGAGACACTGCAGGTAGATTTGGCTACTAACGCAGACCTGGTGGCATGTTTTAAAGATATTCCATTTACTACATCTGCTGGTATTTGCAAAGTGTCCTCTATTTCCAGTGGCTCTATCAGGTAGACCAAAAATCTCAGTCAGAGGACATCGTTTCCCAGGTTTTGAGTTTTTCTTTCTGGCAGTGTTTTATTTTTCATATTTACTTTTTTTTTCTTGTAATTTGAAATATTATTATTATGCTTTATTTATGGGATGATTGGCGAATCAAATTGTCCCACGTCATAGAAAGTTTTATTCAGGTCCTCAGCTTATTTTATGGTTGAAAAATAACAACTTTTTTTTTTTATTTTTAAATATGGCTTTTGCTTCATTCCTGATAAACATTTGCTTTGGATGGCCATAAAAGTGATTATTAAAGAAATTAAATTTTTTTTATTAGCGTTGGGTAAAATTAATTTATATAAAAGTAAGTTTCCAGTTACTTTGATTTTCAAAAGCCATTAGCTTTTTTAAAAATTTCGTGAGTTTTTTATTTAACTTTATTTTATCCATACGTCCTCATTTCTTTTTAAAATTTCAGATTTAATTTGTTTCTTCTTTGTTAAATTGTTAATTTAGTTTCTATAATGTCATGGTTTGATAAAATAAATAGCCCCCAAAGGTGAACTGAAGAATGACAAGGGAAATTATCCTATTTATTTTTTGTATGAAAAATTTCCAATAATAATTTGGAAAATAATTTTAAATTATTGTTCTCTAAATGAAGGATCATTATGTAAATCTTTTCAAAATTCAGGATTATTGATTTCCCAACATTTTTCATCCTTTTGTAATATGCTTTTTAGAACATTTATAGAATCACAAATAAAATTTGAAAAATTCAATTATATAAAACAGAGTGACAACAAAGTTGAGCCTATTCACACAAATATCAATGAATTCGTACTTGAATTTTCCACCTAGCGGTGACAACAAAGTTGAGCCTATTCGCTCGATCGCAAACATTTCTAGAATACCTCTAATAAAGAGAATCATGGATGCCAAAGAAAGAAAAAGCGAAAGTAAACAAAACCCGAAGAGAAGTTCAACCAAGGAAATTGAAATAAACAATGAGCCAAAATTGTGCAACTACATAAGGATCGGAACTTGTTTCTAGATATCAATCAATCACTAATCTCTCAGAAAAAGATACACAATTGTCCTGTAAACACAAACTACAAGTCAGCACCTAAAGAACAATCTTTTTATATCCTGCCCCTATAAGTCATTCTCTCAGCCAAACATTTACATCAATTAATTGAACCAAACTAGAACGTTTTAGAGAAAGGAAGAATCAAACAGGAAATCGATGCACTACGTGTAGAAAAGGAGATCAGATTGAAGGTTGTTTACGCAACTTGTTTGCAACGTAGAGCAAATGACTGATGTTCGCTGGGGGGTAGTGTTGGAGCAGTTTGAGATTTGCTGTAAAATCGCCTGCAAGTAGACGTCTTCTAATGAGAATCAACATCGAGCAGCATATTCGGAGAAGTGTTTCCTGCAAAGTGATTGAATATCAAGTCTAGTTAGATTTAATACAATTAGTTTTATATTAAGTAGAGTGAAACATTTTCATTTCATAATCGCCCTAGTCCCCCACAACTACAAATGCATACAGATTCACCAAGGAGTAACTCAACAAGAAAATATATTCAGGTTCGCACAGCGGGTATGGTAGAATTCTCCTACACTTTTGAGCACGTTTTCGCAAAATGCTCGTGCATTTATAGAGCATGTTGTTATCATGTGCAGTCTCTTGTATTATATATGCACAAGCATTGTTAGAAATGCCTAAATTTCTGATGACTACCAAAAAGAAACACAAAAACAGAATGAAGCTCATCTAATACAAATAGCTCTCCGAAGGTAGTTCAATGTGCCAAGTTTATCATCCCGTTTTGATGTGTCAGATCTTTCTTATACCACACGGTTCTTTACTAAATGGTTCAAATTTTATGCATTGCTCCAGAATGACACAACATATAAAAAGGGAAGCGAAAACTCTTGAGAGGATAACTTGAATCTGAAAGAAGAAAAAACTTACTAAAGGACCCTCGGGATCACTCAAAATTGTATCCCAAATGTGGAGGCTGTCTGCAAAATTGAACTCTTGGGTCAAGAGGAGAGTGATCCACCTAAATGCATAAAACTGGGGGTTTACCTGTCATTCAACAAAATAGAAGAATACAACAAATAAATATATTGTTGAGAAACAAATAACAAACTTCATTTCATAACATATGTAGATATTAAGATATGAAAACTAGAATCTACAAAAATAGTTGTGCAAGATAAAATGAGCTTAAATTATAGGTTAAACTCATATAAAGCAAGCATGAGACATTTGTGCCAAACTGAAGCCTAACTCAAATGGTTATGGTCATAAGTTCAAGCCTCCTCCTCCACCGTACTCGACATAATATTCTAAGAAACAAAGACTTACAAGTGTAAAAGATTATTAAGTAGGAAAATAGATCTTCTGTTCTCATCCTACCTTAAAAAACAAATACACAAGTATAAATAGGCAAAAATTGGGCAATATGAGGAGTCGGTTTGCTTCAGCACATAGGCTTCTATGTTGATATTATTTCTTTAAAGATTTTAGAAGATTTGCACAGATCACTCTGAGGCTGATGTCTTAGCAGACACAAGAAATCTATTCAATCAAAATGTTCAAAAGATGTGGTTCACATAGAAAATGTAGAGACCACAACATTATTTTCTTTTGAGAAGAAACAGTCTCCAATGAAGTAATAAAAGAATTTAAAAGAGGTGGTGGTAAATATTGGGAACAGTAAAGAGAAAATGAGTGAATCGCCATAAGACCATTGTTCTCTTAAAAGAGAAATATAAGGACTCTAATGATCCACAATCAAGAACCAAAGAATATTTCAAAGCTGAAGAGACTGATCAGAAAACTTTGCCCTTTACAATTTCAAAATTATTATGAAAACCTCAGTGCTTTAGGTTTTATCATTTCAAATTAGATTGCACTCTCCTGCTGAATAGTAATCTGAGAAAGCAGGCGCGCTTTAAGAGTGGTTGCCATGCATCAAAAGATGGAACATAGAGGAGATCTATAGGACTAATCATCAAAAGAGCTAAGCACTTAAATAAAATTAAACCCTACTTTGGTTGTTATCTCAAGGTGACGCCAGAGCTCTTCATCATGCTCCTTCAGAAGTTCAGATAACTTTGAGATTGTGGAGCGGATTCCCACAACACTATTATCTAATTGCTGGCAGAAATGATCCCTAAATCCACTCAACAACTCAACAAAACAAAAGAACGTGTCTGCTTCAGCAGATGCCTGAAAATTTAACAGTAAAAGTCAATTATGAAAAAACGTAACAAACAGTTTGGATGGTCAGAAATAGATTTGTTCATAATGTAAACTGCACAAATTTTGCTTTTCACATCTTCATAGTTGACGCAAAAAATGTACATATTACAAGGAACAATAATTTGGTCTGGGAAAAGAACTTCGTGGTGTAACCGAATTGAATCTTCTTTATCTTTCAGAAAAAAATCTCATTTTACTTCTGATAACCAGACAACACATGATCATTAAGGAAAAAAAGAATCCATTAAAAGAAAGAACGTTTTCTCTAAAGGCCTTTTTTCTGTGATACATGCAAATGATGACAAAGGAGAGGTACTGCTGGTTCCTCTATGGAATATCATCCACTAAAGATATTCACAATTGAAATGAAAAACAAATTTTTTAAAAATAAAACTTAACTTAAAAAATTCATCTCATAGGATGCACGCATAAACTCATAGCTAGAAAAAGTTTGTCTAATGGTTCAAAGTGAAAAATAAATGAACAATCCATTTAACTCTACCAAACCAGACTTTCATTTTATCAAAATGTGTCCATATAGGCATTAGGCAAAACGACCAACTTATTTAGTTGCTTTTTTGCAACAATACAGAGCTAGCATGACCTATATCCAAATAACCATCAGGGGGATGGGAGATGTAAAGAAAAATTACCGCATTATCCTCATCTGGATCACTTCTAAATACATAGAATAGAGGAGCTAAAAGTTCATTCATCCCTTGAACATATCTAATTCCTGGATTCAACTTCGCAAACACAATTAAGATGTTTCTCAGAGCCTCCTGAAAGTACAAAATATTATTAGCATAAGACAAGCGTCCAAACCTCTATAAAGCTCATATTACCCATGTCAATTATGCAATAATTAAAGACTAACCTGGTTAGATTTTGCAAGTGATGAGTCCCCAGAGAAGAAGTGCATATCTGGATGAGTACGCTTCACATCCCGGTCAATCTGTTCTATAATCTCAGAGTCCTATCAGGTAGGTGATAAATAAGACGACTAGAATGATGTTATAGCACATGATCATACCGTTATATAACTGTAAAACAGTGCAAACAGAAAAGACACGAAACACAGAGACAGGATATGACTGATCCACTGTTGAAGTAAATATATAAAATCTAGTAAGGACACAATCTCGGAAAAACAAAAAATTAGCATATTTTTCCATAAAAAGAAGATATTTGTCAATTTTTATCAAAGTCAAGGTTCTGAAAGAGGAGGTCATTGCATAACTTAAGAGGGGGTAATTTTCAAACGAATCTCCTTAGGATTCAAGTACGGAGTGCACAACCTGTAGAACAAATCCTCTTCAAGCAAGTTGGTTTCAAATGAATATCAATCTATCAGTTTCTCAGAAAACCAAGTATTCAAGTGCTGTAATGTCTTTATCACCAAAACATCTCTTTTAAAATTGAGTTTTCTGGTCTTTTGATTTCCCATTCCAATTCCATGTACACTTATAAGGGTCCAGTTCCATAAACGGTTGACCTATGCATAAGGTTGACTATTTCTCATCAAGCAATCCCTAGAAGAGAACTCATAGAGGATGATCACATAACTGAAATGTTCAAGTTCAACTAGAAAATTAAGAATTTATGAATGGCATGGTTATTCTAAAATCAGCAAACGTCATTCCATCCTCCTAAGAATTCATAAAGTATAAGAAAATGTTTAATTCTTTAATTTAGGGTTGAAATCAACATAACTACTTTAGTCCAAAGTTCATCTGTTCAATGAAAATTTCATCCTAAGTTAAAGGATTCGGTTTAACAAATAATTAAAGTTCACAGAATTATTTAGATTAAGAGTTCATAAAGAGTAGCCCAATAATTTTTATATAAATACTTTTGCTGTGGGTACATTTATTATAACAGATTTCATAAGATTAGATCAGGGGATAAACATTTTATACACGAGTTTAGTAATAAAGGATACCTGGAAGTACTGATTCCAGATGCTGGTTTTCCCAAGACTTAAAGGATGCTCCTCTTGACTTATTTCTGACCTTGAGAGCGGACCTTTGTTTGTTTCATCATGCTCGTAGCTTTTGGCCTTCTCCAACCTCCTGGAAATTTCTGACTGACTAGCCACAGAAACATTAAGAAAACCATGTTCGTACATACAAACAGGTAATACAAATTGCAGCGTATCCTCTTTTACTTTGTTTACTATATGGGAACAAATATAGAGAATAATATACTGATATTGATAGGATTAGGTATAAAACAACTGATATTGTCTGTATTAAAATTATTGCATAGAAGGGATAGAGATATACTATCATGTTGTATGCTAATATATAGAATGAAACTACTTTCTAAATTGGTGACTATCCATAATAAAGTAAACAAATGGAGAAGAGGTCCACAAAATACTTCATTGTCTTAAAAAAATCCAATTTTCGGCAAGAACAAATGCTATCTAGGAAAATGGGAAAGAAGAAAAATGTTTGCAATTCTCTCATATTAATTTCCAATTTGTAAACAAGAATTTTCAGTTCACAAAGCTAAGCTATCAGCTCCATTAGATATATTTTACCCCTTGCCGGGTGTACTGTAAAATGGAAAGGACAGTAGAGGAGGGGCTAAGCCACAGACAATAAGATGAATCTTTCTACAAAATGTTAGAGACCAAAATGGAGGGTGAAAGTTCCACAATATGACTTACAGGATTCATCAAAAGCTCTTCTTTAAAATGCTTGTATTGAGACCTCTTTTTAGCTAACTCAGAAGGCCAGAATCCACGATCTGGTGGCAGATAACCCAATAGGAGCTGTGATCAATCAAATGAACCATTCATAATTAATTTTGGACTCTTCACGACAAATCTAGCTAAATTTGCTTCAACAGATAATTTTGACGCACAATAAAAACTACAAAATACATGCCTTCCAGACGGTTGAACGAATTCCTGCACCATCCGGTATGCCCTGAGACGCAATTTTACGCAATTCACGCAGATTTATGACCTTCTTCGACAACTGCATCCAAAAGATATGAAACAATCAACAACTAAAAGGAATAATAAAAATAAACAATACAATTCATGCAGATCATCGAACGAAAAGGCAAACCTCAACAAGAAGCTGCGCCTGGCGAGATACGTCCTCAGCAGAAGGACCTGAGGGAGTGCCATTATCGTCGTTGCTGACATTGTTATTAGCCCTGGATTCTCTAGTATCAGACTTGGGAGACTCGGTTCTAATGGCGGTACTCACAGACGGAGGAGGAATCGGAACCGGAGGTTCGACAAAAGGTTCCGGCGACGACGTGGTGGCGGCCGGCTCAGAATTGTAGCGGTGGAGGCGATCGTCGTCAACGGAAGGAGTGGAGGACCAGAGAGAGCTATTCAGCCAATCCGGCACACGTTTCTTCACCATTTTTGATGTTGCGAACGAATTCAAAACAAAATTACTGCAACAAATTGAGATGAAACTGATCGATTGCTATTGTCCTCAACCTCTCGCTTCGATTGCTAGGGTTCCGATCTCAGTTTCCTCCATTCTTACCCTTTTCCGATTTAATTATTCGCAAACATTTTCTCCTCGAGTTTGCCGTTGCCCCTCTGAAAGGGGGACACTCTGTGGACGAAAGTGGGAGAAGGTTGGAAAAGCTTTAGTCACCGAGGCCTACAGGAAGTTCCGTGACCGACAAATAACAAAACGCCACGTCATAATGCGAAAAGTATGGAAGTTATCACAACTGGTTTCGTTGATGCATTTAATGGAACTGTAAATTTCAATTTCTTTCCTTAAAAATTTTATTTTTTAATTTTTAAAGATAATTTAATATACTTTTTCCAAACCATTTTAATTTTTTTTTTTAAGGAAGGTTATTAAAAGCACTTTATCTTATTTAAAATCACTACAAAAATACATTTTTAATTATCTAAAATCAATTTTATGAAATAAAACACTAATTTATTTTTTAAATAGTAAAAATTTTCAATTATTCAAAATTATAAAATACATATTCCAAAATAATTTTCTTAAAAAATATGTCCCTATATATTTCAAATTTACACAACTTTTAAAATTTCTTACTTATTTTATGAAATATTGTCATATTATCTTATCTAAATTTTGTTAAATAAAATTTCTTCCCATAAAGCATAATTCAAAATCCAAAGGATATATTTGAAGTTTTTAAAAAATTTGAAAATTAAATAAATAAAATGCTCGTGATAGATTTTTCTATCTATTTTTAAAAAAAAATTACGTTAATTTACGACTTTTATCCCTATAATTTGAATAAAAAATAGAATTCCGTCTGTATGGTCTAATAAAACGTTATAAATATGAGAATTTTATCAAATCATATAGATCAGACCGATTTATAATCCTACCTAAAGAGGGTGACGAATTTTATAATTTAACATAAAAATGTATATTAATTTTAATAAATAAATGGAAGACTTTTAGTCTATTATGAGTCCAATAATTACATTTATCCAAGGTGAAGCAAGAACAGTGCAATTATGTCTTATTAATATCTCTATTATTTTTCTTTGTTAATTTCTTGATATATTATAAAAGGTTGGAAAAAATCTAAATAATTATTTATTTATTTATCTGGCTATATGGTTGTAAAGCAGAAAAAAAAATGAAAGAGAAAAATATAAAAGGAATAGAAACTTTATTTTATGTTTATGCATTAATCCATAAATTAAACTATTTTTTAATTCATTTGTCTAAAATAGATGAAATTATGAAAACTTTTTATTATTTTTTTTAATGTTTTTAATATAACTTTTAAAATAAAAGCTCTAATAAATATGGCATCTCGTATTATAAAATCATTTCTCATATTATAAAAATAATATTAAAATGTTTAAAGACAATCGATAGAGTTAAAGTCGATTCGATGAATTATTGGCGTAAGAATTTTTTTAAATTTTTTTATAAATGTAAAAGTTGTGTATATTTATTAAACATATTACTAAGAACATTTTTAAAATTCTAAATAAAAAAATATTAATTTAAAAAATATTTTTTAAACATGATTAATATTTTACCTTAGGTAGGGTTGAGAGTTGAGGAGCAATGATCTTTACTCAAATTGGGCCACTTGAGCCCAAAATGCTGAGGCCCAATAACGGCCCACGATCCTTCGACAAGTGAGCTTCCCCATACTCAACGACGTTGAAAGACTAATTTCCTTCGCCGTTTCAATCTCCGAAATGGACAGGATCTGAATCGTCCCGCTAGCCCTAACCAATGAACTCGAAAAAACTGAATCGAAATTGGAAATGCGAAATAGATTTCGCTCGATTACCGTATTGATTCTACTGCAGCTCCAAATGCGGGAAGAAATTCGATAGCCAACCGTGCATAATCGAATCGTCCCGCTCGAATGCACCAAGTTCGCCCTAAAATCTCCAAATTCATCAATCAATCAATCAACGAGCCCTGACCAATGAATTCGAAAAAACTTTATCAAAATTCGAAATGCGAAATAGATTTCGCTCGATTACCGTATCGATTCTACTGCAGCTCCAAATGCGGGAAGAAATTCGATAGCCAACCGTGCATAATCGAATCGTCCCGCTCGAATGCACCAAGTTCGCCCTAAAATCTCCAAATTCATCAATCAATCAATCAACTAGCCCTAACCAATAAATTCGAAAAAACTGAGTGAAAATTCAAAATGCAAATTGCGAAATCGATTCTGCTCGATTACCGTATCGATTCCGTCACAGCTCCAAATGCCGGAAGAGATTCGATTTCCAACCGTGCATAATCGAATCGTCTTCTTTGTTCTCTGCCTGTGAAGTTAGAGCTCTGATGCTCTTGATTTCAGAGAGGTTTTCGGGGAGGGAAGAAGGTGGAGGACCGCCGGCCCCTGATTCATTGTTTACGTAGCTTGATCTTAGCATTTCTTGATTCATTGTTTGCTTCATTTTAAAAATATTATTCCGCTAGTTTTGGATGAAAAATCTGTAGATTTTTTTTTTTTTTTCTTGTGGGTTTGTTTCAAACGTACTTTTGAATTTTTAATAATTTTTAAAGAATATTCTTAAACTTTCAAAAAATATATATATATATATATCCAGAAACTAATAAATAAATAATAAATAGAATTAACACTCTTTACAATATAAAAAAAAAAAAATTTAAAAAATTTATTATCCACAAAAAGTTCATCTACACCTCATATATTATCTTTAAACTTTTAAATATTATTTTTAAAAGTTTATGGATACTTTTTAAACCGGATATAAATGATAGAAGTAATTTTAATTTTTTTAAAAAAAATTAGGTGTTTTTTTTTTTTTTGAAGTTTTTTTTAAATGTGGTTGATGAAACCTTTAAAAATTTAAACTATATTTTTAAAACTATTTTGAAAGTTTTATGGTATTTTGTTTGAAAATTTAAATTTTTTTAAACAATTGTGAGGTATTTTAAATATTTATTTGAAAATTCAATTATGCTCTTAGAATTTGAAATTTTTTATTTTTACGCTCAAAATTTGAAATTAATTCGAAAATATTATTTTAAAGAGATTTATTTATAAATTGGATGGAACTTGATGTGACAGTTATTATGAAAATTGAAATAAATTATGTGACATAGTTTACAAAATAATGTAAAAATAAATTAATAAATGGTTTTATCGATGAAATAAATAGTAAAATGATCATAATGTTTGTGAATATCTATGATTTATTTCAAGGGAAATTTTTTTTTTTTTTTTTTTTTTTGAAAACCTCAAAGAATAAATATTTTAAATCTGGATAAATACAACACTACCGACCAAACTTGTGACCTAATTTTTAAAAAAGAAATATTTAAATTAAAACTTTATTCCTCGGTCATTTTAAAATTAAAAAAAAAAATTGAAATAATAATATATTTTTTGAATTAAAAAAAATCAATAATACAATTAACTTTCCGTCTGAACAATCCTTTACTAAGCTCTTTGTTTTTCGTTTCCTTTTAGAGAGAGAAAGAGAAGCGAAAGAGCACTGGTCTCTTCCACTTCTTCAAACCCTAGAAACCTCTCCTTCCATTTTTCTTCATCAAACTCTACTGTTCTTCCCCCATTTTCCTCCATTTTTCACTTTGCTGCTCGCTTATGCATATCAATTCATCTGATTTTCCCTTCTGAAAAGCCCTAATCTCACCTTCTTCTTGGGAGGGTGGGGTCCCTCCATCAGTTGGTTGAATTTGAATTTGAATTTTAATTTACGAGCTGTGATTCGTTGAAGATATGTATAGGGATCGAGGAGGCGGAGGGGGGATTGGTGGTTCGTCGAAATCGGAGATCGATCGGAAGCGCATCAACGATGCTCTTGATAAGCATCTGGAGAAGACTTCTCCGTCTACTTCTAGAGGTCTTCATAGTAAGGAGAAGGAGAGGCTCTCTGTACCCTCGACTTCGACTGGTAAATCACAGCTCGATCATCGTTCCGTGTCTCTACCCAAGAATAAATGCTCTGATGGTTAGTGTTGGCTTTGTTCCTCCTCAGTTTCGATTTTTTATTTTTTTATAAAGAGGATCTGGATCATTCAATGTCTCTGTTTCGTGTTTTGGAAACTGTACATAAAAATGAACTGAACTGGAAATCCATTTTTGCGTAATGAACGTTCTTATTTTTTACTTTTGTTATTAGAGTGTTATCCAATGATAGAGTGGTGCTTGGCTTTTATGGCAACATTATTTTGTCGGGAGATCTTAATTGCGATTGTTTATCTTCTTCTTCGTCACTTTTTTTATTTCTTGTACAGTTTGTTGTAGCTAACAAGTTTCCGATCATAGCAGAGGAATCTGAAACAGACAGCGAAGAGTCGGATGTCAGTGGCTCAGACGGGGATGATACATCATGGATTTCTTGGTTTTGCAATTTGAGGGGAAATGAATTCTTTTGTGAAGTTGATGACGAGTACATACAAGATGATTTCAATCTTTGTGGCTTGAGCAGTCAAGTTCCGTACTACGACTATGCACTTGATCTTATTTTGGATGTTGAATCTTCTCATGGTGAGACTATCATGTCCCGCGCTTAATTTTTGTTTTTCTTGTGTTTTAATGAATGTATAAAGCTTGCTCCCATAAGCTTTTTTGAATTCCATAATATCATTTGAAGTTCAGTTTTGTGTGTGAATGCTTGCTGCGCTATAATAGCATTACATAAGAATGTTGTTTGCATTCGAATCTATTCTAGGTTGTACAATAGTGCCTTTGAGTTCTAAGAATTTTGAATATGACGGGTAGCTTTGGTTTAGTTTTCCATGAATCAGATGGTTGGAAGATATCACAATCCATTTTTAGAAAGTTAAGAGTTTTTTGATAAGCATACCTTTTACTAACTGATTGATTTTGGAATTGTTAATGGAAGTTTTACTCTTTTTCGTGATGTTTCCCGCTTATTTCCTTAGTGAAAATTAACATGTGCCTTGTAGTGAGAAAATTTTAGTGTGCACTGTTCATACTTGTAGAAAAGGGGCTTAAGAACGATACTACTGCATAGTCCATACTTCCTTTCTTTGTTCTTTCGTGCTCGTCCATTTTTTTTATGTGATGTTTTTGGTCTATTGTCTGTGTATGGTCTGTGCAGGTGACATGTTCACTGAAGAACAGAATGAATTAGTTGAGTCGGCTGCTGAGATGCTGTATGGTCTTATTCATGTCAGATACATCCTAACTGGCAAAGGAATATCTGCAATGGTAATTTCCTATACATGTTTCTTTAACTACTTATTTCTCCCCTATGTTTAACTAATTAGAAAAATAAAGCTAGAGAAGTTGAAAAACTATGACTTTGGGAGGTGCCCAAGAGTGTACTGCTGTGGACAACCATGCCTTCCAGTTGGGCAGTCAGATATTCCTCGTTCAAGCACTGTAAAGATATACTGCCCAAAGTGTGAAGACATATATTACCCTCGTTCAAAATATCAAGGCAGTATCCTTTTTATAATCTATCATGTCTTGTTCTTCTGCTTCGTTTTCCCCTTCCTCTTGTAACTTTATTTTCATATATAATTATTTTGATTCTTTGCTGCACGTCTATATGCTTTTGTTGTTGAATTCAAAGTGAAGCATGGCCTAATTTTTTTTATTTTATGTGATTGATTTTTCCTATGGTTTATTTGTGTCAAGAGCATGTTTACTTTCATAATTTTTTTTTTTGTAATGTTAATGTCTTTCCTATTGCAAATGAAGATAATATTTGTTTATACTATTCTTCCAGTGATTTCTTTCCATGTGGATTCTTATTTGTGATCACAAACTGAGTTTGTATTTTGAGAACAAATGAGCCACAATTATGACAGATTGTTGTGATCAACTGTTAATGCAGTTCAACACGATGTATCAATGCATTGATAATCATTAGTCTTTGATATGCAGAAAGTTAGTTAATATATGTCTTTGTTCAAGTTAGCCGTCTGTAAGTTCTAAAAATTCCAAAGTAGTACTGTAGAACCATTGCCAAGGAGGCCCTCCCTTACCGCAAGATTATGGTCACTACATTCTCAATTGATTCATCCTTGAAAGATGCTTGATCATACTTGGTTCTGTAATCTCATGAAAACACATGCTTTGTGATAAATAGATAAACAACGCCAATTTGCATGCTTTTGTTTGTTGAAGGCTATGGTAAATCTGTAGCCAGTCTCAGATTCTCACTAAGTCTTACATTTCTCGATATTAAGAGCATAAGGGTGGGTTTTGGAATGATTTTCAGCAGGTGACCCTTGCTTTTAGCTAAATAAAAACACTTATTATGATTATCTGTGTCTTTAGCAAGAAAATCAGAAGTGGTTTTGGAAATTCTGTAAACACATAAAGTGCTTAAGCACATAATTAGTGTATCTTTCAAAAGTACTGATAGAAGAAGAGAAGTGCTTTCACTCGATGCCCATTTTTCTCGAAAGTCACCCCTTCCCTGATATGTGATGATAAGTTAGAGTTGTCATGTCGGATATTCATTGTTAAAGCTTGCATCAGATAAATTTTGCTTCAAAATGGGCTGGGAATGAATTTGTTACTCGATCCTTTATTT
This sequence comes from Cucurbita pepo subsp. pepo, assembly GCF_057944985.1. NCBI lineage: Eukaryota > Viridiplantae > Streptophyta > Magnoliopsida > Cucurbitales > Cucurbitaceae > Cucurbita > Cucurbita pepo. The sequence continues at coordinate 2,034,920 of NC_141814.1, read as the reverse complement.
TGGTAATGGTCCTGAAATTATGTTTGGTGCTCTCCAGCAAATTTTGGAGACTTGATTTCCCTGTTTTTCCCTTTGCTATTGAATGCTCTTGTTAAACGTCTTTTTATGAACCATTCGTGCAATTTTTATTGCATGGTTGATGAACTGTTGATGTACACATGTAGTTTCTTGTGTTCTTCAAGATTTCCTTCACCTGGCCTAAGATATTGATGGAGCATATTTCGGAACCACATTCCCGCACTTGTTCCTGATGACATACGGTCACCTCAAGCCACAAAAAGCAACACAGAGCTATGTTCCCAGAGTTTTTGGCTTCAAGCTTCACAAACCATGATTGAGTTGGAGAGCATCATCATCTTGGGTTGAGATCTTCAATATTCATCCATTTGCAAATGCGCTGCCCGGTGCAATACTTCTAATAAAGGACACTGCCGATATGTGCTTACTCATCATGGTTCTTCCAACGGTCAAGGTAAAAGCAGTTGTTCAGAAAGTATTAAAATGATTATTAAACAAAAATGTTCGCAATGCAAAATTGTCATAGTAGTAGAACATGCCTTATTTTCTTCTTATTATTGTCATTTCATGAAAATAAATAGTGTTTGTAAGTTTATTTCTTCTTTATGGGTTGTTAAACCAAATTACTTGCTGTTATTCCTTCCAGTCCTTGTACTTGATTCTTTTTCCTTGATACACCTTAGTTTTAAGCCCCCCCTTACCGCCATCTCTGAGTAGTCGTAATAAGAATTCATCTCTTACTTGTTGTAGACTGTTTAGGGTATGGTTTGGTTCATGATTTCAGGAAATTTTTGCTTCTGATGTTCTTCTGCATTGAAAATTTTGAGTTTATGTTATGAGTTGCTTATGTTTTTTCTTTTTGTAATGTGATTGATTCATGGTATTGTTAGATAATGTGATTGAATCACTTAAGTATTGTTTAATATCAATTTCTTTTGAGGATTATAATTATGAAACTCTCCCCCTGCACACCCCCGCGCACTCACCCTGCACGCCCCCGCACACGCCCTGTACACCCCCGCGCTCTCACCCCGCACGCCCCTGCACACCCACTGCACGCCTCTGCGCGCTCATCCTGCACACCCAACTGAACAAAAGAAATTGATATTAAACAATACTTGAGTGATTAAACATGTATTATATTAAGCAGTTTTAGAAGCGAATTGGTTATATGCTTTCTGAAATAATATTATTTGCTTGATTGTTGAAAATTTTAAAATAGCTTTTAATCGGTCAAAAATCACTTTTTATTACGTTTTCAAAGCTTAATTAAATACTATTTTAAAATATACTTCTAGTAGTACTTTTAGTAGCTGATAATATTTAGTTAAAAAAATGTATTATGAAAGAGAGAACTCTGAATTGGTGCTCGATTCCAAGTGAGTGAAGTTGGATTATACAACATTGTCATCTGATTTAATTGCTCTAGATCTCGACTTTTGAGTAAGGTATGACGGTGTGGAGGTAAATATATAATTGAAAATTTGAAGAAAAATAAAATAAAACTTTGGATACTAATGCTGAAAGTAAGCATTTTAGAACGAGAATGGATTAATTACTATGTATTGGAGATTGATTGCGGATGTATAAGACAGATGTGAATGACTACCATAAATTACTATAAACGAACGACGACAAAGAAGAATAATGATATGAATGTACATAGAGATTGAAATCAAATGAAATTAGAAGAGAAAACTTAAATCACAATTACAAATAAAAGCAAAAAAAAAAAAAAAAAAAAAAAGAAAAAAAGAATGAAGCTCTGATTCTCGGCTGGTGCATAAAGATTTAGCAGTGATGAATAATAGCGTTGATTTGATCTGGGTCGATTACAACCGTCTGATCATTCTGACGATTATATAAACGCACCCGGGTCTGTACCGTGGCAGGGTACTATTCTACCACTAGACCACTGGTGCTTGTTATTTAATTTAGCATTTTTTTTATTTATTAAAGTACAAATTGTATTTATCTCAAAACACCCCTAAACTCGAGTTGTAATGATACCCTTAATCTTTCAAATAAGTCTAAAAAAACTCCATCAATGGAGCCCTACATTTGGAAGAGGTGCGTAGTGTTTACTTCAATGGACCCCGACATTGGGTTTGACTAAATGATAATAATGAAGTCATTCATGGTTCGGATATACAAGTTGGGACCATTATTATTTAAGATCAATTGTGAAGATGGGAAGATCTTGTGTCCTTAAGACTGTGTCCTCTCAAAAGGGGTCGTCTCGTAGTGTCGGCTTATAGTACCAAACATTTTTTGTTTCATAACATTGAATCCTTCCATTTTAATTCTCTCCCCACGATAAATCATCAATGTCCGTGTGTCTACTCTTTTTGTTTGTACGTATGAAAGATTGAATCCTCTGTTGCAGAAGATGGAATAGTTTCGTAAAGCCCAAACTCCCTAACTCATTTATCGAAGCAACAAATAGGGTGGAGAAGCCAATCATAAAGCAACTTTGACATTTTTGTGTTTTTCTCTATTTAAAACGTTTCATGTCTTTCCTTTTAAAATGGGGTACTCGAGCATGATTTAACTTAAGTGTCTTTTAACATATTTTCATGTATTTTAAATTACAACGTGTTAAGGGACGTCTCTGACCGGTACGTGTGCAAAAAGTCAAGTCATTTCAATTTACAAATGGCACGTGCAAGAATTAAACATAAAGAAAAAAAAACGTAAAAAATGTGAGCAACGTTGAATGAGGACCACAAACGACCATTAGTCAGAGACATAAAAATATGCAGTACAATGTTAGAGTGTTGATATAATATTAAACACATAAAAATATAGGGAGCAACATTAAATGACAACCATAAATGAAGTTCGGAACAGTGTTATAATGTTAATATAATAAAAAAGTCGATAATTAAGTTCCGAATAATTATTAACTAAATAAATAATATAACTGATTAGAAGATGGAAATAGAATTAAAAAATAATAATAATAATAATAATAACGGAATAATTGTTTTTGTGTATTTAAAAAAATAAATAAATAAGGCAAGCTCTGATTGCGCTAAACAATTCGTCACAAAGATCAGACGGTTGTGATCGACCCTGATCACAGTCAACGCTAGAATTCATCATTGCTAATGCCACAATTTTTATTGCACCAGCCGGGAATCGAACCCGGGTCTGTACCGTGGCAGTGTACTATTCTACCACTAGACCACTGGTGCTTGATGTTCAATTTCACATGATTAATAATATAGTCCTTATTAAAACACTTTTATCTACCTTATGAATTTTATAGTAAATAATTTTTAATACATTAAAAGTAAAATTGAATTTAAGAATTATCCTTTTAGTTTTTCTTAAAATTCTTTAAAATATTAGGAAGCATTCTATCTATTTAGCCTTTTAATTTTAAACCCAAAAAATTATTAATATGTAATAAAGTAATATAATAATTGACTATTTTTTAAAAGAAAATAAAAAATATAGTGATTATTTAATAACACCCTAATGAATAGTCTACATAACCAACCTCAAATACTTAATTATTAATTATTAATCATATATTAAAACTCTATTTAAAATAAGAAATTACAATTAACAAATAATAACAATAATAATAAGTAAATAAATAAAATGATTTTTTTTTTTTTTTTTTTTTTGTTAGTGTATTGTTTTTTACTTCGGTAACAATTTATTTTTACATTTTAGTATATAACAATTTACTAAAATGAAAAACCGCTTAGAAAAATAGAGAAAGCTAAGAGGAGATAGAAGGTGAACCTCAACCGAGAGTCCCGTACTTTTCTCGAAGCCATCAATTCATATAAAGTTGTCACGTACCCTAGCAACCTTCTCCCATCCCACAACACGGTCGAGTTAGAAATGCTTCATAATATGACTGCATATGGTTTCCTTATTTGGCACAACAATGGTTACGAGCTTCACGGGTCGTTTCCGCTAACATGATTTTACCTCAAATTTAAGATTACTATAATTTTTGAAATAATTAACTTAATTTTGTTTTATAACGGGTATATTCAATATAGTTAGTCATTTAATTTTAAACCAAAAATTAATAAATTTAATAAAATTTAAAAAGCATAAAACATAATGTAATAGTTGACTGTTTTTTTGAACCGTTGGGATTTGTTTAACCCTTCATAACTATTTAAAATTATAAATATATAATAATTAAAACATATGTAAATATTATTTAAAAAGAAAAAAAATGATGATTATTTAATAACACCCTAGGGAATATTCTACATAACGAACATCAAATACTTAATTATTAAATAGGTAAGAGAGACACCAAGTTGTCAATATAAATATATAAAAATAAGAAATTAAACTAAATAAATAAAAAGTAGGTAAAAACAATAATTATTTTCCCTATACTTTTATCCAAACCAAAATTTAATATTTAAACTTAATTTTAGTAAAATCTAATTTTTATGTAACAAATTATATTTAATAAATTTTAATATCTAAGAATTTAATATTTATCACGTGAAATTACGTCGTTATTGAATGTTAAATTTTATTATATAATGATTATGATTTTTAATTTATGTGCATACGTATTTGAAATTGGTTGTCGATAAAATTTAATATTTTATTATGAAAAATATTATTATTTAAAATAAGTTTATTTATCCATAAATTTTAAATTTATATTTATTGGAATTATTAACTTTCAAATTTATAATTGAGTCAAACCTACCAAAATTTAAATTAAAAATTAAAAATTTAAATTAAAAATTAATATATCAATTAGTTCTTTTTAAAAGTAAAATTAATGTTATTTAACGATGATTCCATTGATTATATCCGTTGTTATTTAAGTAATTTTGTAGAAAGAGGGGGGGTATTTTGGTAGTTTAGGAGGTTCGATTTCCCTAGCTGAGTTGCTTATTTGGGGTTTGGAATCCATAAATTCTACGCGCACACCGCTCCTTCTCTCTCCTCCGTTCCTCACTCAACGAGTTTTCTCGAACCACATTCATCGAGTTTTCTCCGCTGAATTCGAAGATTTTAACGCCAAACCATTAGCTTCTCACAAGAACAAGGAACAAGAAGAACGATTTGAAGTTTGAAGATTGAAAGATTTTACCAGGGGAGAATTTGATTTTCTTTTTTTGTTCGTTTCCATTTCGAATCTTGTTTGTTTTCTTCTTCAATTCGGTGAATTTCTTATGTAATGCATCAGAAGAAATCGGAAGTTCAGATCGGAAAAGAAAGCAGCGGCGTCTCTTCCGATTTCAATCCGTCCCCTCCCCTGTTTTTCCCATCTTCAATCTCCATTCATCAGAAACATCCACCGCCGCATTCTCATAATCATCAATCTCAGCGATCTTTTCTTTCTTTTACTACTCCTCAAATTTTGATCGAAACTCCTGCTCATCATGACCCGATTGTGCCATCGCCGTCGTCTTCTTCTTCTACTGCGCCTTATAAGAGACCTCTCTTGACTCATAATCACTCTTCCCTCTCTAAATCCCCTTCTCTGTATCGTCTTCCTTCCGCCCCTCAATTCAATTCCGTCAATCCCTCTTTCTTTTCTGTCTCTTTGGCCGTCCGGAGTACCGTTTTCCGTTTGCTCCGGCGGCTCAAGCAGCTTCGTCGTCTCCGCGTCCATTTGCGTTTGATTCTTTTGTTTTCTCTTCCGTTTTTCTATTTCTTAGTTTCTCATCCAACCCATTCTTTTTTCCTCGATTTCCTCTCGGCTTTTGCTTTCTCTGCTGCCCTTTTGTTTTCTCTTAATCTCGCCCTTCCTCGCCTTCCTTCAATACGTTTGTTTCTCGCCCGTTCTTTCCCTGTGAAGCTCATTTCGTCGTCTTCGTCATCTAGAACGCATCTCCCGGTTTTGTGGTCAATTGGGTCTCGATCAAAATCGGAGAAGAGGCTGAATTCAGGTTGTTGGGTTCAGGTCTACAGCGATGGCGACGTTTATGAGGGCGAGTTTCATAAGGGGAAGTGTTCAGGGAGTGGTGTTTATTACTACTATATGAGTGGTAGATATGAAGGAGATTGGGTTGATGGGAAGTATGATGGATATGGAGTTGAGACATGGGCTAGAGGAAGCCGGTACCGTGGGCAGTACCGGCAGGGCCTCCGGCACGGTTTTGGGATGTACAGGTTTTACACTGGAGACGTTTATGCTGGAGAATGGTCCAATGGGCAGAGTCATGGATGTGGAGTTCATACCTGCGACGATGGAAGCAGATTCGTCGGGGAATTCAAATGGGGTCTCAAACATGGACTTGGCCATTACCATTTCAGGTAGTTAATATGTTTGCTTGAAGGTTTCTAGGACTTGGAATTCAAATTATGCATTGCTGTTTTTACCAGTTTCTGTTGCCTTTTCTAACTGTTCATCAAATTATGCATTAGTGTTTTGAATGGGTTCAATGAAATAGTTAGTATCACTTGAATGAGTTCTATGAATCTTGGATCTTGGAGGTTATCTCCCGTTATTGAAGCCCCTGTTATCTGACCATTCTTAAGTTGAGCATTGTCTTGGCTTTCTTTTGACCAAGAACACCTTGTTCCCTGCTATATTTAGGTTTTGAATGTACGTAATTTTTAAGATGAAGGAAAGTGTTGGAGAAACCAACCCAAGAAAGGGCAACAAAGAAAGAAGGGTACCTCTCCCTAGTAGACTGCGTTTTATAAATCTTGAGGGGAAACCTTAAAGGGAAAGTCCAAAGAGGACAATATCTGCTAACGATGGTGGGCTTGGGTTGTTATAGTTGGTATCAGAGCTAGACATCAGCTTGTGCGTTAGCGAGGACGCTGAGCCCCAAAGGGGATGGACATCAGGCGGTGTGCCAACGAAGATGTTGGGCCCCTAAGAGGGGTGGGTTGTGAGATCCCACGTTGGTTAGAGAGAAGAACGAAGTATTCTTTATAAGGGTGTGAAAATCTCTTTCTAGCACACTGTGTTTTACGGGAAGCCTGAAAGGAAAAACTAAAAGAGAACAATATTTGTTAGCGGTGGGCTTGGACTGTTATAAATTTACTTAGGCTTTATACCTATAAGCCGAGATAGCTGGGAAACTGAATTGATAAGGATGTGAAACAGCTCTGTAGGGAATTTGGATATAGTTAAACTGTTTAAGCTCTAGTATTGTTCAATTATTGAAACATTTTTGATATACTGAGATATTTAGGACAATTGTTCTTCGGCTAAGAACGGAGAAAACGTCCCTCCATGTGCTTCATTGGAATTTGAGCTTACGAGCTTCATGTCCTATACGATATTTCAAGGCAAATGTGTAAATCTGGAGCAGTTTTCCTTTTATATAATCTACATGTTATCTGATCTACCTGTTCTTATTGATATTTGTACTCTTTAAAACTTGTAGAAACGGGGACACATATGCTGGTGAATATTTTACGGACAAAATGCATGGATTTGGGGTTTACCAATTTGCTAATAATGGACACCGATATGAGGGTGCTTGGCATGAAGGCAGAAGGCAAGGACTTGGAATGTATACATATAGAAACGGAGAAACCCGATCCGGTCACTGGCAGAACGGAGTTCTCGACATTCCGAGCACTCAGAGCTCTACTTATCCAGTATCCCCTGTCGCAGTTTACCATTCCAAAGTACTGAATGTAGTGCAGGTACAAATCCCTCTTTCCTACACGAATCGTTGTGGTTGTCAAGTACTTTTCGTGTCGTTCAGCGTTCGAGATGGTTTTCTAATTGGTTTGTCTACAGGAAGCAAGACGAGCAGCTGACAAAGCCTACAGCGTCGGGAAAGTGGACGAAAGGGTGAACAGGGCAGTAGCAGCGGCGAATAGAGCAGCGAACGCAGCTAGAGTAGCAGCCATCAAAGCAGTCCAAAAGCAAATGCAACGGACCAAGAACACCAACGACAATACTACTCAAGTCTCAATTGTCTGAATGTCTGCAGCAGCAGCAGTTCATCGGTCAATAACACCTCGTACACTAAGGTTTGTTCGATTCCTGTTCGGTTTTTTTCTTTAGCTCATGTGTGTTAATATGAGCTGAAATAGCTAGGATTGCTCTGCATTAACATTGTCTAATGAGGGGGGAAAGAGAGATAAAGTATATGCATATGTTAAAACTAATTTTACACTTTTTGTTCCATTTTTGTAAAGAGGTAAGATGATGAGAATGAAATTTAGTGGCTGGAAGTGGATGATGGTCTCATCCCCAAAGCCATGTTGTATTTGATGTGATGAAATTCATGCACGTTTTTGTTTTTGTTTACGAATTACTCGATGTAGTGTAAACTTGAGTATAGTTCAACGAGTTAAAAGACGATATATAAATTTACATATGAGGTGTAGATATTGCACCAGCCTGAGTATAACTCGATGGGTTAAGGACGACTTACAAATTTATACATGACATTTGGATGTAGTGGCAATCTGAATATAACTCAATCGGTTAAGAAGGTACATACGCAATGGCTCAAGTTTACTCTTTGTAGATTTTATCTTCCTCACTTCTTAAGTGTGTGGAAACCTTTCTTTAGTAGATGCGTTTTAAAACTATGGGCAAAGGGCAAAAGTGGGCAACATCTACTAGCCTTCCTCGCTTCTTTATAAGTGTGTGCGTTTTAAAACTATGGGCCACAGTGGACAATATCTGCTAGCGGTGGGCTTGAAAAGTATAAGCACTCGAACAAATATAAAGAAAAAAAAAAGCAACTTTTACCCATAAATTTGGTAAGAAATATCAATTATTAACTTTTAACTTATGTTGGGTTGATTATCCGATGATGTTTAGTATTGAGATCGACCATCGTTGTAGTTCATTCAAGACGTTTATGAAGATTTTAAAGTCGTTCAGGTCTTCTTGTTGCTACTTCTAAGAGCTCGATGTTTTGTGTTGAAGCTAAGAGTTTTGTTTATGTATGACACGGGGTTGCCTCTCATTTATAATTGTTTGAGTTATAGAAATTGTAAGTCGTTATTGGATCATATTGGATCATATGGATCGATTGCAACTTATTCGATATTTACTCCGAATTCTTATGAATTTATGTAATAACTTATTTAGAACTCATTAAAGGAATCTTCTAACCTTTTTTTTACCACGGTAAAAATTACTAACTATTCAAATTTAAGGTAAGAATGTAAAAATAAAGCAGGGAAAAAGGATCCAATCCTGAGATAAAAATACGGGGATTAAAATAAAGTATGGGCCTATTGGGCCTACTGGGCTTTCCTATAGCAGCCCTAAAGCAGTCGAGTGGCAAATTTTGAGTTCCATTAGCCACTCGTATAAAACCAAAAAACCGCCACGGCCTTTGTCCAGCCGCGCAGGGAAGTGCTGAAGATTTCTAGGGTTTCTGATCTCTCCCGCTAGTTCGCCAAAATGGTAATCCAAATTCCCATCGCCTATTGTTCGTTAACTTTTATCTTCATGTTTGGAGCTTAGGAATCCTTTGAGATTATTTTGTGTATTTCGTAGACGAAATTGATTGGATATGTGGTGATCACGTCTCTTGGGCTTTTAACAATGTTCTGTGTTAAGCGATCAAGTTCTTGTTGGTTTGTTTGTTTCGAGAGAAATTTGAAGGGACTAGATTGATGTAGGATTTCCTGAATGTTGTTGATCAGTTTTCTTAATAAGTTCATTATCCTTGTCTAGAGGTTTATGTCTGGCAATATTTTGATATTCAGGACATGAAAGATGAAGGTTAGGCTAGCAGGACATTGGTTTCTATTGATTTAGCACCTAGAAGGCATATGCAAGTGCTGTAGTAAATTCACCAAGATTAATCCTGTTCTACATTTTGGTTTTTTACGGACTTTTATGTTGTAGTAAAATTCAAACTAATGGCAACAATGTTTTCAATCCATTTAGTTATTGCTGGATGTTAGGTAGGGCAGATTAATGCGATGAATATGCTGAATGTCGAATCTTTCTTTTGGACTTCGCTCATTCTCCTTTTGAACCAGATACCAGAGTTTGTGTTAGTAGTGTTGTCTAGCTATCCAAGGAGTTGACGCAATATATATTCCTAATGGCTTATTCGATCATTAATAATTTTTTATGTCATGAACTCATAAATCAGACTTCTGGAATCTTGCCATAGAATTCTGTTCACCCTTTTTATTTATTCTCCTTTTTCTTCTTGATGGTTGGATCCGTAACTTTCTCATTACCTTTTATGATGTTGTGTAGACAAAGAGAACCAAGAAGGCTGGCATCGTTGGCAAGTATGGTATGTGATTCTATCATTCTTATTCCCAAGATAAGATTGAACTAAAAATGTTGGGAGAGGGAATATGTATAGGATTCTGTTTCTCATAAAAAAAGATTTTGTATAGGATTTTTTGGAATTTGGTGAAAGATTTTGATAGAAAAGAATATTATGATGGTTGCATTGATAGAGAGATACTCTTCACTGTTCTGGAATTTACATTAGCTGATCAAGCATTTTTCTTGTTTGCTAGATGACAACCCTCCCCTTTCTTTGTCTTACTCTTAATTTTATATATAACATATTAAAAATGGTTTCTTGATGATTACAGGCACTCGTTATGGTGCTAGTTTGAGGAAGCAAATTAAGAAGATGGAAGTAAGTCAGCACAGCAAGTACTTCTGTGAGTTTTGTGGGAAGGTACAACATTGTTTTAAACGCTCGTTTTGGCGTCCTTGTGAACGTTTATTTGAATCTATAAATGTGAAACATTTGAGTAATGTACAATCTGTCCTTCCAGTACGCGGTGAAGAGGAAGGCTGTGGGAATATGGGGTTGCAAAGATTGCGGTAAAGTGAAAGCAGGAGGGGCTTACACGTTGAAGTAAGGATGTTTGAGATTGCTCTGTTTGTATGTCTTTTTTAATCCCAAATTTGTTTCTATGTTTTGACTTTGTATGTTGTTCGTTAATGACAGTACTGCAAGTGCCGTTACTGTGAGGAGTACCATAAGAAGGTTGAGGGAGCAGACAGAAAGCTAGATGAACTACCAGATTTATCTTTTCTATCTATTGACGAGGAGGCATGGAGTAATTTTGTTGAGGTTTAGTCTCTTTAATTTCGTATATTTTTCCCGAATTTTTTGTATTTTCTTTACGAACGAAAGATCTGAAGTTAAATCAAGCTTGTTGAATCTAGTTTTGACGATATTTATTTTAGAATTTGAATTTTAGTTTAGCATTATGAGCTACCTAGATGTCTATTCTCTATTTATTATTTATGTTGGATGGATAGTTTAGTAGTGTAGCCATGGCTACCAAGATGTTTCATTTCCTCCGCCGTTCATCGGCGGTGGTAGAGAAGAAACTCATGGGAAGTTTGATGACAATCTCAGTCTTTCCATGGAGGAGCTATCAACAACACCACCGCCGCCACCGTGAAACTTGAGTTTAAGCAGGCGGCGGAAGCGGTGCGGTTTGATCAAGAAGTAACTCCTGATTCGTATCCGATGGTGGGTTTTTTTTTTCATCATTTTGCTTGGGATGATGTTAAAACCTTTCCTTGATAAAGCATTTTATTTTAAAAACATGAGACTGACGATGATATGTAGCAAACAAAAAATAAATGACAAAGATTATTCATATATTTTTTCCACTTAATTTTAGTTTTTGATTTACGGCCAATCGTCTGCCTCTATCTAGGTACTCCTTTACATTATTGGTAAGCTTCTCTCTTTTAGTGCATCAATAGTCGTTCACTCTTCCACTTCTCACAAACCATTTCTTGTCTAGACCTAAACTCCATAAACATAAAGCTCTTTATCATTTTTTAGTTTAACAACTTGAACACCTTGGCTTGAAACATAAACACTAATTTTTTTGGTACAACGTACTGTGAGGTTTGAAGATTTGAATCTTTAATCTCGATTTGAATCTTTAATCTTAAGAAAAGCAGCATATATCAATTATAGCTGAATTATACTCATTTTGATAAACAACATATGTCATTTGATAGAAAATGTGGTCATTTTGTCCTCAAATATAAAGAACTATTCATCTCAACACGATTGATAAAAGGAATAAGAAATTTGAAACCATGAGAAATGAAATGCTTCTTTGTTCATGTATTACAAAACATATAAATCACAATAATTATCACTACTAATCAAACATCTATCTATTAATCTCTTTAAAAAAAACATAAAATCACAAGAACTAATTAAAAATATTCTCAATTAAGTTGTAAACAATTCCATCCCCATGAATTTTCCTCTCTAAATCACATTTACACAACATTTTAACCTAAAAATCCCACACTTACATTTCTCTTCGTTTTTTTTTTCTCAATACACAAAAATATAGAATGGAAAACAAGAACAGTTATCAAACATTTCTATTTCCGTAAAACCCAGAAAGAAAAAATAAAAAAGAGAAACGAGAAATATGAACATAACCAAACGATCTCTTAAATAACAATTTTTCATGCGTGCATCACATCGTACTATGAAGATGGGGTTGGCGACGTTGCTCCGCTCTCGTTCGATCTCAGTTCTTTCGAACCGCTATCATGGCTAGATTTCTTACCACCTTGTGGGTTATTTCCCTTAACAACCACTGCACCAAAATGCACACGTCGTTTGCCATCACCGGGCGTATCACAATCCGGCGATTCAACTTGAGGAAGATTGGCTACAATTCCGCCACCGTTATTGGCAGCGGACGGCGGCCGGTTGCTGCTCGAGGAGTGGCTCAAGGCGGCGTTGGACTGCACTCTGATGGGTTTGAGGCAATGATACAAATAAACCAAAAACCAAAACATCCATGGAGTCGATACCAAGATGATCCCGACGACGGAGTACCAATCTTGAGACTCCGATTCCGGGACCAAGAGGTAGAGGCAGAGGAGGAAGCCGCCGGCGACGACGCAGAGGAACATCAAACCGGAGATGATCAGAATTCTTGCATCCCCTTTTCTTTCTTCCATGAAATGCGATTGATATGTTATGGGGAGCTGTTTATTCCATGGATTCAGATATTCATTTTGCTTTCTTTTGGCAAACAAATCCAATGGAAGGAAGGGTTTCAAACCTTACAAAGTTGGTTTGTTGGTACGTTATAATGACTTAACCGATTTAGGTATCGACGTTCGGGACGATACAATAGAGAGAAAAACAAGGGGAGAAAAATAGGACCCAAATTTGTACGTTTAGAGTTGTCGTTTGCTATTCGTAGAGGTATTAATAAACCGTCCCGTCTCATCCTAGATAATTATTCAATATGATCTGAACTCATCGTAATTTTTAAAGATTATTAATCTTAATTAATTAAGTTTAGAGATTCATTTATTAATCTTTTTTTAAAAATATAACAAAATGAACTAATTGAATTTATTTTTTAATTAATGTGATTAATGATTTTTTGAGAGCTAAGCATTCACGGGTAATTGAATTTATTTTTTAATTAATGTGATTAATGATTTTTTGAGAGCTAAGCATTCACGGGTAGATGCGTTTTAAAACCTTAAACACTGGGTGTACTAGCGATGATGCTGGCCCCAATGCAGTGGATCGTGAGATCCCACGTCGATTGGAGAGGAAAACGATACATTTCTTAAGACGCAGGGCCCGTGGAGAAGGAAACAAATCATTCCTTAAGATGCTAGGCTCACAAGGGAGTGGATTATTGTGATCGGTGTGATCGCACGTCGATTGGAGATAGAAACAAACATTTCTCTAGTAGATGCGTTTTAAGGGAAACCCCAGTAGAAACAATATTTGGTCATTGAGCTCTTACAACGAGTCTACATGTCCGTTCTTTTAAACTCAATCTAAGCATGCATCCCAGTCGTTACTATATCGTTCTATACCTTAATAAATTAAATTATGCTAAATTCAACACATATTCAATTTTATACCGATAAAGTTCAAGAAACTCGACACTTTAATATCATAGAACATAACTAATACGAAATGAATTACAAAATTAAATCAAAACTAGTAAATCACACTTGATTTTCCATGGCTTTCTCACACTCTTTTACGAAACTTTTCAATGCTTTTTCACAGTATGAAGCTCCCTCGACAACTCTCATCTTCTCTGCTACCTTTTCCAGATTTATTTCCTTCTTCTCATCTCCTTTCAGCACTGCTGCTAACTGTACCAACTCCTCCTGGAACTCGCTCAGTCGTCTCGTCTCGTTTGCCTCGACGTCTCGTCATTTCACCGGATCCTTTAGCTTCACTGTTGTAGTAGTCAGAGTAATATTGGTAGTTGTATTAGGGAGACTTATATTGACCGTGAATACGTTTAGATAATCATATTAAGAATTGAACGAACGATAAAAAAAAAGAGAAATCAAATCATGAATATAATTACGGATATTATCAGACCATGGATATGATGTTAGGAACCGCGACTCTCCATAATGATATGATATTATCTACTTTGAGTATAGGCTCTCGTGGGTTTGCTTTTGGTTTCTCCACAAAACCTCGTATCAATGGATATGTATTCCTGAGTTATAAACCCATGATCCTTCCCTAAGTTAGTTAGCTAACGTGGGATTTTCTCCCAACAATCCTCCCCTCGAACAAAGTACACTATAGAGCCTCTCCCGAGGCCTATGGAGCCCTTAAACAACCTCCCCTTAATCGAGATTTGACTCCTTCTCTAGAGTCTTCGAACAAAGAGTACACTTTTTGTTCGATACTTGAGTCACTTTTGACTACACCTTTGAGGCTCACAACTTCTTTGTTCGACATTTGAGAATTATATTGACATGGTTAAGTTAAGGGCATAACTCTGATACTATGTTAGGAACCACGACTCTCAACAATGATATGATATTGTTCACTTTGAGCATAAGTTTGCTTTTGGTTTTCCTAAAAGACTCCATACTAATGGAGATGTATTCCTTACTGACTTCCTCCCGAAAATCCTCAAACGTAGGTACAATTATGGATATTAAGAGTTGATCGAACAATCAAGAAAGAGAAATCAGACCTGGACAATCAGTTCTTGGGATGTGTCGATTAAGAACAATCTCAAAAGTGCCGGCCCATTCGTCGCGCTTCGTCAAGAATTGCTCAAGACCAAAAATCTTCTTCACCGTCGCAGGAATCGACGAATGCTCAAACTCCGACCTCGGATCCGGCCCCAATGGCCTGTGCAACACTGCATCATGTCGCATACTATCTCCGTCATTAATTAGGAATCAAAATATCAAACACCAAAAATCCTATAAAATAACAGAACCAGGAATGAATCAAAATTTCAGAAAGCAAAAGATTACCTGTTCCGGGTTGAATCCAAGGAGAGACAAAAACCGTCGGAACCCTAACTCCGAGGCGATCGAACATGAAATTGTAGGGAGGAGGACCGACGCGGCCGTCGGGATTAGGTACTCCAGCGAGCGGCGGGGCGACGTGGTCGAAGAAACCTCCATGCTCATCGTAGGTGATCAAGAACAGGATCTGGTTCCACTGTGGACTGGATCGCAAAGCTTCGTAGACTTGTTTGATGAGTTTTTGGCCTTCTGCAACGTCGTGAGAAGTATGATCGTCGTTTCCAGGTAATGATGCTAAATCGAAGAATCTCTGTTCTATCACTACGTAGTTTGGGAGCTTTCCTTCTTCACAGTGTCTCTTGAAATCGATCCCAAAGGGATGGAAATTCTTTTATGTATTTCAATTTCCTTACATTCCTAACAAAGAAAAACAAATCAATTTATTTTGTTGAAATTATTCTATAATTGATTGATACCTTGATTTCCATCCATCCAAAATTTTGAATTCGTCACCCAAATAACCCAAAAATTAGTGATCCAAATACTCAAAACAAATTCTAACTTTATATTAATAATTAAAATTTCACCAAATTCAAATATCAAATATTAACATACATCACTAATCACAAATATTGGTTACAAGTATTGGTTACAAGGTTAGATATTCTTAATCCCAAGTTTATTTGGACTGTAACTCTATTTTCGAGTTAGTTGGATTGATCGAGTTGATCCAACAAATCCAAATTTTCAATTTCATTAAAAATTCCACCCAACCTTAACAAACAAACAATAAATTATATATATATATATATAAATATATATATAGTTTGAGTTGTCATATAAACCTTCCTAATTCATACTTGAGATTTAAATTAATTTTTTTTTATCTAATAGTACATTTAGATTTATTTTATGAATTGTAACTAGTAAATATGTTTTGTGCATGGCAGCAATGTTAGGATTAAATTTGATTAAATTATTTGGATTAGATTTGATTTAGTCATTGATTTTGTAACACTCTATGATAGCCAATTTCATTTGGACGTGAGATTTCTCCTAATTCTTCTGATATTTCTAGTTTTTTTTTTTTTTTTCTGTTCCTAACCGGCAATGAAACACACCCTCTAAAGATTCAACTTGAGAGCTAATTATGAAAAACCACATAACTTTATTATTAAAAAATTATTCTCTTCTCCCCAAGAAAAATTTTAAAAACCGAAAAAAAAGGTAATTCTTAATTTTTATTGAAATATAATTAAGAATTTAAATGTTTTTTTTTTTAATTATATATAAAAATCTGGGGAATTAAATAAAAAATACAAACCTAATTTCAAAACCAAATGATCAAATCGCTAATATCTTTTATTGCACGTTGATATATATATATATATATATATATATTAATAAAATTATGGGGGTAAAGTTGTCCAATAAAAATACTCCTAACCTTTTTCTCTCTTTTCTTAAACGAATTCTCCAACACTATCTTTTTTTTCTTCCCCAATATATTGCATCAAATACAGTAATGATAGTGATATGTGTGTATATATATATATATATATATATATTTCAAATATTTTTATAGACATTACGTTCAAATTACTTCTCAAGAAAAGATAAAAATGAGTAATTAAAAACAACAATAATTTGAAAAAAATATGAGAATAAAGAACGTACCGGTAGAATAGAGTAGACCGAAGATGCTGGTAGTAAATCCCGAAACTGAAGCCCTCTTCTTCCAACGATTCGAAGATCGTCTTCTGCGGAAGTCCTCCGATCAACTGCTTCGTATCGTTACTACTCTGTTGAGATATATTATTTATGGAATATATCTTAGATATTATATCTTAATATTCTTCCATTTATGGTTAGATTTAGAGTATATTTTATTTTATTCTCAGTATTTAATTATTTTATATTTTTCTATTTGTACTTTTCGTATCCTATTTAAAGGATGTCAATATCAATGATAATATACACCTTCCCAATTATATTTTCTATCTCATTCTTAACATACTCAGTCCAAACGACGTCGCCGAGCGCACAAACAGTCGATTCGGCTGCGTCGACGCCGGCACCGACGCGAACCACCGGTCACACACTCCGAACTCCATCACCAACTCTTTGAACACCGGCACCGCCTCCGGCTTGAATCCGTTGACATTCCTTTTTCGATCCGCTCTGCGTTCTGTGCGAAGCCTCGCATCGTCGCTGGCGGAAGAGGATCTTTCGATTGAGAAGCGTCGGACCACGGCTCGGCGAAAATCTGCTCGTCTATGTCTTGGATTGAGTGGCCGGGATCAGGATCGACGTAGGCGGAGGCGTTTCCGAAGAAAATAGAAGGCGAATTTGGATCGGAGGTGGAGATAGGGTTCGAGAATCGGTTTTCATTTGTGACGCCGTCGCTTTCTGGATTTAGAGACTTCATCCAGCCGAGCATGTGATCGAAGGATTGATTCTCTTGTACTAGAATGACGATCGTCTTTCGGACTTGCGGTGGCGCTGGTAGCCGGAGACATTGTGAGGAGTGAGAGAGAGGAAATGGAAAGGGGAATTTTAGAGAGAGAGGAGAGAGGAGAGAGGAAGAAGAACGAAGCGAGGTGAAGTGTGTCAGGAAACTGATTTTTGATTTTGTGTTTTGAAATACGGACGCGTTAAGGAGGTTATGACGTATAAGAAATCACACAAATCTTTGCCAAACTAATTTCTGTATTTTCTTATAATTAATATTTTTTAAAAATTACTTTTTATAACAAAATTATTTCAAACATATAAATTTACTAATTTCAAAATTAACAAAACTATATATATATATATATATATATATATATATATATATATATATATATATATAAATTTTAAAAAATATAAAACATTATGGATATATAAATTTTTAAATCAAAACATTTTATTCTATTTTATTAATTTTCAAATATTTTTATTCAATCTACTTCTAGATTCTAATAGGCTTATTTGTCAACGTTGATATGAACGACGCGACTCTAAGTGATAAAAATATTACCTATTATAACAAACTCGACTCTATGTCGATGGTAAAAAAGATATTACTTATATAATGAGCCTCATGAAACGGTTACTTATAAAGTAGATGGCCCAGTTGGGACGTGTTTTTTACTAAACATACAGGTCAAATTTGTCCGTGACACCTTTGAAAAAAAAAATATGAAAAAATGGCCAGAGAACAAAACTGTTGAGACTTATTTTTTTTATTGAATATACGAGTCGAATTCATCAAATTTGAACCTAAGAAAATTGAAAAAATATCAATTATAATTATGTTTTTTTTTTGTTTTTTTTTTTTTTTTTGTAATTTTTAATACCTTGAATTATAAATCATTATTCTTTTTATATTTATCCTTTGTAGATTCTTTTCCCCCCCTATTATTTGATGGGATTCTCTCCTTTTATTTTTAAGTTTTACTTTTTCTTATTCCAATTTACTTATTCTTTCTGCTTTTTTATTTATTTATTTTATTTATGTTTTATTTCTATTGGGTTTTTTTTTCTTTGTTGTGAAGATTCCATGTTATTGAATAATAATTAAATTTAAACATTAAATTTTGAGTTTCATATAAAAATTGAATCACAAAATTATTATTATTATTATTATTATATATAATCCTTATTCGTATTTTTTAAAAATTTTACGAGTAAACGTGTCATTTTATTGAATAAAAATAATAAAATTATTTACAACTCGAAGAGTAAAATACATTCGAACATTATATCATTATTTTGTCATTTAATTCAAACGTTTTGCAACGGTAAGAACTTTATTATAAAAGACGTCATATAAATAATAAGTATAAATGATAATTAGAAATTCAAAGTCTAGATAGTTCTATTTTGTAGCAATTTAATATATAAAAAATATCCTGAAAATTAAATTAGAAAATAGCTTATAATTTAAATAAAAAAATTAATTAAAGTATACTAGTCTAATTTAAAAAAAAAAAAAAAAAAAAGTGTATGAGTATATGATTCTATTGAATTTATTTGGTGGGTTTAGTAAAGCTTACATAAAGTTGTCCTTTTTATTTTTTATTTCTTTTTGCAACAAAAGTAAAGTGGCTAATTATTTTCATTTCAGGGGCCAATTTGCAAATATTTTAATTTTTTAAAAATTATTTCTATTTTTAAATATTTGCATTTTTGTACCTTTTATTTGTAAAATTTGTATAATAATGATAAATACTACTATTATTATTTTTTTTTAAAGTTTAAAGGTGTTTTAAAATTCTTAAAAAAGTTTAAGGGTATTAATAAAACGTTTAAAAACTCACAAGTATTATTTTTAATCCGTCTTTTTGAATATTTTTTTTATTTTAAATTTTAAGATATTTTCTAGATTTTTTTAAAAAAATTATAAGTATTTTTTTTATCTAATTAAACTATTTTAATTTCATGATTAAATAGAGAGTTTATTTAATTATTAACACAAGAGTACAAATTAACAAGATGCTGTTTTTATTTAATATGATTTGAATATTAAATAATTATGATTAGCATTCATTACGAACCTACCTATTTAATAATTATAAAGTATTTCAATTTTAAACTTTTCAATGCTCATCTATAAATGCAATAATTCACCTATGAAGCTATAATAATAAATATTATTTATGAACTTATAGTCATTGGAAATTAGAATTTTTTCCTTCAAATAAAAAATTTAATTACTAAATATTTTTAAATTATATGATATTGTAAAATAATAATTATATAATAATATTTTTAGTAGTTGATTATCATTAATATTAACGGTAAGTTTTGGAAATTAACAGAAAGCACAAATCAGAATCGTCCAAACCGACAATCTTGATTTTGGAAAGGAAAAAATGAAAAATGGATGGAGCCTGGCGGAAGTAACGTACCTCAAGTACTGTGTTCTTCAGAAATTTTGCTGCAGTTTTTGCAGTTGATGAACACAGAATCGATTCAACTACGTTTCTTCGAAGATCTTGGTGAGATGATTTTTCTGTGTTGAAACTTTTGATTCTGAAAAAATTTGACGTTAATTTGGTGAATTCGAGTTCTTCCCTTTTGTATACCTTGTGAACGAGAAAATTCCAGATGAAATCGACATTCTCAGTACGCCGTTTTTGTTTCTGGATTTTTCTGTTTCTTTGTTGTTGCCGTTTGAGGGACCGATTCCGGCTGCCATGGATGAATCTAGAGCTTCAATTTCTTCGTCTTCTTCGTGGTTGATGTTCAATACATCCGCAACAGAGAGATTCTCGCCTGGACATGGAGTGGAGTGATGATCTTCTGAAACTGACCTAATCGAATGGATCGATTCTTCTCTTCTCTCTGTTCTGCCGTGTCCTTGATCGAAACTTCTCGGATTTGGACTCGGATTCGGATTTTCTTGTTCTTGATTAGTTGAATCGCTTACGATTTCAACTACGACGGATTCCTGGCTTACGTTTGCGGATAAATCTTGGACGACAACCACAGCGGCGTCGCTGCTGTGGCGGTAACCTAGCGCCGTCACGGGCGGTGGTGGAGTCTCCTGAGGAGGAGGATTCGTTGAAGCGATATTGCTGCGACAGAGAGGGCAACTCGAATTGGATTTCAGCCAAGTATCAATACAGGGAAGATGAAAAGCGTGACTACATTTAGGCAACAATCGCAAATTCTCGTTCTCTTGAAATTCACTCAAACAAACAGAGCAATCGCTTCCTTCGATCAATCCTTCGCCCTTCTTGAACTTGTAAACCGAGATCGATTTAATCAGCGCCTCATCCAATCCAGATCCCGCACTAGACCTCCGCGTTTCGTTAATCGCTCGATTCGTCTCGAAACTCTCCTCCGGTCCTCCGCCTCCGCCTCCGCCGTCGCCAACACTCCGTCGGCAATATTTCGAGACGATCGCGTAGTAAGTGACGAGAACAAACGCGCTCGCCAAGATCCCGATCACTGCGACTATAAGTGGCGAGAAGAACGTACTGGAATCGTCGCTATCGTCGAGGCCGAAGAACGGCGGAGGCGGCGGGAACAAGAAGGCGCACCACTGCGGACAGAAGGCGGTGCAAATTTGTTGAGAACAGTCCTTGAAGTTGAACGGATTGAACGGCGGAGAGGGATCCGAGATTCCGATGGAGTCCATGTGAAGCAGAATCTGTAGAGGAAGAAGATCTTTCGAAGTCGCGAGTCGCTGGGAAGGTGGTCGAGTTTCAGCCGGACGGCGGCGGTGGTGGGCAATTTATTGAGGGCTAATATTTCTCGCGGGGCGGAAAAAAGCAACGGCTGAGGTTCGGGAAACAGACAAGTCTCTTGCCTTATGTTCCAACTTTTTCTTTCTTTTTCTCCCGTGGTTCTTTTTTCTTTTTCTTTTTCTTTTTCTTTTTTACATTCTCTCATATATAATATATATATACCGTTATCACTTATAGCTCGACATTCACCTGCATTTCTTAGGACAGAATCATGTTGTCAACTTGGCTTATAGCTCGACATTCACCTATATTTCTTAGAAGAGAATCGTAGTGTCAACTTGTCTTGAATTTTACATACTAACAGAGATCCTTTCATGCAACATTTATCTGCATTTCCAAGAACATAACATAGATTTACTTGTCTTTACCCCACATACTAACACGAGTTTTGAAAACGTTTTGTTTTCGTTCATATTCATAAATCACTGTAATTCATATATCGTCTCAATTTATTCATTTACTTTGTCACAAAGGTTCATTAAAGTTAATAAAATATTAAAATTTTGTCCAAAAATTAGAAATAAGTTACTAAATATATATATATATATATAACAAAATAAAAAAAAGATTATAAGTGAGATAAAAGGGGTTTTTATTTTAAATTTTAAATGCTATTTTGATGATTAAATTAAAATAATAATAATAATAATGTTATTTGGTTTATTTTACTTTTTGGGCTTTATTTTATTTTGAGTTTGTGTACTTTCATTTGTCCATCAAGTTTAGTTGAAAATTTTGGTTGTTGTACTTTTCAAGTGGTCCTAAACTATATTTGTTTTATTTCATTCTCAAATTATTAATATTTTATTTTATTTATTTATTTTATATTTTGTCAATTTTGGTTTATTATAGTTCGTTGTACATTTAATAAAGTGGTCTAACTAATTTTTCTTATTTCAATTTTCAAACGTTTATAAAAAATTTAAAATAATATTATAACTTTTAAAATAAAATACCCAAAGTTATGTACGGTGAGTCGTTGTTATTTCTCTCTTGCTTGCTTATATAACGTTTCTTTCAAAAATCTTTTCCTGCCCTCGTTTTCTAAAACCTTCTCTTAAAACGAGGCCAGAGGCTCGAGCTATATCTCCTACCCAAGGTTATATATACTGTGGGTCGTTGTTATTTCTCTCTTACTTGCTTATATAACGTCTCTTTCAAAAATCTCTCTTTCGAAAATCTCTCTCTGCCCTCGTTTTCTAAAATCTTATCTTAAAACTGATGCCAAAGGCTCGAGCATACGTCGCTTGGCCGTAGGCGACGCAAAAATGAATTGGCTTAACTCGTCGTTGGAAAGTAAGTGTCGCACAATCGCAAGTCCGCTGCCATCAAAAGTGTGATTGTGACAAGTTATATATATATATATATATATATATATTAGATATTCAAAATTTTACTTGATTGCCCAATTGATGAGTCAACTAATTGATTTAAGCCCAATTGATTTACTTTAGAATTTTATTAAAGAATCTTTGAAGTAGCAAGAAATTCTTATAAATTCATTAACTTTTTCTTTATTTACAATTTGGTCCTTCTCATCATAGGTAGATTATCAAGGTAGAGAATGAAGCAACACGAGTGTCAAAGACAAGTTCGAAAAAGGTTGGTAGGGCCCCTAAACTATAACCTCAAAAGTCGGGATTTTGATATGAGTTTCGGCATGCGGCTCTAGAGTTAAGTTCGTATGTACAAAGATAAAAGCTCACTAAATTTGGTGTCAAACAGATACTTGATGAACGCTGCACGAAGTGTATGACTGCTCACCGAAAAACCGTCTACTCGAGAAATATTAGAAATTGTTGAGAATTATTGGGAGTGAGTCCCACATTGGTTAATTTAGTGGAAGATCATGGGTTTATAAGTGAGGAATACTATCTCCATTGGTATGAGGCCTTTTGGGTAGCCGAAAATAGGGGAGGCATGGTGTAAGCTCTCCACTACCCTTGAAACCTGTGGCTTAAGTGAGCTCTCCTATGGCACATACGTGTGTCACAGTGAGGGCGAGCGTTGTGAGACGGGTGTCTTGGGCGATTTCCTTTGAAATTGATTTTTCAAGAACAATATCGAGCAGCACAGGTGTGCCAGTATTGCACCCCAACCCATGTGTCAGAGGTTGGATCATACACCCGCTATCTAGTACGGAGTCCGTAAATGATATGACATGGACACGAGAGAGTCCAATGTCTCAATATAACCTGGATGGATGATTGTTTGGATGTCCGGATAATATGAGCGATACAGAGAGTCCAATGTCTCAATATAACCTGGATGGATGATTGTTTGGATGTCCGGATAATATGAGCGATACACGTGTCCTTTTTCGATGGCATGACTGAGTGAGTTGTGATGGTCGACAACACACGGATAATATGAGCGATACACGTGTCCTTTTTCGATGGCATGACTGAGTGAGTTGTGATGGTCGACAACACCCTGTGACTTGGGATGGAGTCAAGACATATGAGCTATGTTAATTGGAAACCAAGATTATATGAGATGCAATATTGCAGTGAGAGACCTTGGCCTCAAGTAGAGGTAAGGTCGAGTCAAATGACTTAGCCTAGTGTAGAGGCAAGTTGGTTGTGTCGCAGATGATTGAACATGCACCAGGCGACATATGTGACCGAACAAGCTTGAATTTTGCACAATTGATGTTCGGTGGACGAAGACAAACCTAACCTAAAGTCCGACGAAGACATAAAGCCAGACGGAAAATGAATATAGGGCTGGACTCCCTTCAAAGCTGATCGTGAACGTGTCAAGATCATGACGGTTGAAAATGTAAGACCGTGACACCTGACAATGAATTAACATTAGTGGTTATCAAGATCAAAATAAAAAATAAAAAAAAATAAAAAAATAAAAAGAAATAAAGAATAGAAAAATTGGAATTTTCTTATATTAAAAGCACAAAATAAAAAATAAACCGGGAAAGGAACTTATTCCGCTTCCGGTCGTTCCGGTTTCTGGTAAATACGTCAATACTCTGAATCAAGAAGCACCAATAAATATGCAGGGTTGAAGTCGAAGTCTTCCGATCACTCTCTCCACCACCACTGACCATTGCCGCCGGAGGCACTGCTGGAAATCACGTAACTCCGCTTTATTCCGAGAGTAATCTTTTGCGCCTGAGAACAAAACTGAAGATTTTCAGGCAAAACTTTAGAGGGAAAATCCGAGCTCGGCGAAGATGAGGCCGGGACTACCGCCTCATAGCAGCCGCAGCAAATGTCACATTTCAGTGAGCGAAGTGTACTGGTCTCTGGTCAACAAAGCTGACCGGAAGTTCTCCAGGATCAGGGACCTGCCTTTTTACGAGCGCAATAGGTTTTTTCCGCTCTTTAATTTGATCTTTTTCAATTCTTTTGTTTGGTTTAGGATAAATTATGTGATAAATCGATCTAATATGGTGAGGGAATAATAACTCTTATCTGGATCGTGCTTCTGTAATTTTCTTGAATGTGCGAGGAAGCAGTTGTAATTTGAATTGAGTCGCTGGCTTGGTCCATTTTTCATCAATTGGAGGATTGAAGAATGTCATTTCTGAATCTTTTGTTTGGTCTAGGATAAATTGTGTGAAAACTCGATCTAAGTATGGTGGAGGGAATGATAACTCTTATCTGGATCGTGCTGCTGTAATTTTCTTGAATATGCGAGGACGCAGTTGTAATTTGAATTGAGTCACTGGCTTGGACCATTTTTCATGAATTGGAGAATTGAAGAATGTCATTTCTGAATCTTTTGTTTGGTCTAGGATAAATTGTGTGAAAAATTGATCTAAGTATGGTGGAGGGAATGATAACTCTTATCTGGATCGTGCTGCTGTAATTTTCTTGAATATGCGGAGGAAGCAGTTGTATTTTGAATTGAGTCGCGTGGCTTGGTCCATTTTTCATCAATTAGGGAATTGAAGAATGTCATTTCTGAATCTTTTGTTTGGTCTAGGATAAATTATGTGATAAATCGATCTAATATGGTGGAGGGAATGATAACTCTTATCTGGATCGTTCTGCTGTAATGTTCTTGAATATGCGAGGAAGCAGTTGTAAGTTGAATTGAGTTGTGTGGCTTGGTCCATTTGTTATCAATTGGATAATTGAATAATTTCATTTCTGAATCTTTGATCGATGTTTTTTCTGTTATGCTGTTCGATAACTTTTTTCGATCCCTAAGATTGGACTGTGAATTTTGGGCAATTTGGCTCTAAATGTTTCTAGGTACAATACATATTTCCACAAGGCGTTCAAAGTGTACACAAAGTTATGGAAACTTCAGCAAGGGAACCGTCAGAAGTTGCTAGATACAGGGCTAAAAAGATGGCAGATAGGAGAGATTGCGTCACGAATTGCTCAGCTTTACTTTGGGCAATACATGAGGACCAGTCAGGCGAGCTATTTGTCTGAGTCTTTTGTATTTTATGAAGCAATATTGACTCGAGATTATTTCAAGGAAGGATTATTTCAAGATGTCAGTCTTGCGTGCAAACAGTTGAGGTTTCTGTCCAGATTTCTGATTGTGTGCTTGGTTTCGAACCGAAGAGAAATGGTGCATCAATTGGTTAATCAGCTTAAAATGTTACTCGATGAGTGCAAGAAGACATTTAAGGTGTTTCTCTCACTCTGATTTCCTTAGCTATGACTTGTTAGCAAGATGATGATGCTGAATGAATCAATTAGAGATGAGTTGCGTTGGTTGACAATTGTATCAGCTGCAGCAATGGACCTTTATGGTTTGAATTTGCTAATTTCACCTTATGTAGTCCTACCCTATATACCCCAGATGTGAGAATTCGACTTGAATGCATCATTATCTGAATTTTCTGTGAAAGTTTGAAATTGATGAATTGATCACAATTTGTGCATTTAGCGTAGTTAATTCATCTTTATGGTAGAGGGAAAAATTAATTGTCTTTGAAATTGATGAATTCTTGCACATCTGACATGGTTAATTCATCTTTGTGGGACTATGTAATTGTGACATTCCTGGTGTTTTCTTTTCTTCATGTTTTATTCTTCCCCATACATTTTTTTTTTTTCATATTCCCGCTGTTTGCTGTTTTTAGCTGATGCATGCATAGATTTCATTTTGTGGCAAACAAAAGATGTCATTTAGATGTGATTGGAAGTGTTTACAATCTCATTCTATTGTTTTTTTTTTTCAAATTTGTTTAGCATGAATTCATCAATGGCTGCTGATTTATCATTTGGATCTTGGTATAAGAGACTAATGAATCTGGGCTCTGTTCTAGGAAACGGACTTTAAAGAATGGAAGCTGGTAGTCCAGGAAATAACGAGATTTTTGAAAGCAGATACAACCTTTATCAATATCAGGCCATTCAGATATAGCATTTTGTTAGAACCTCATCCAGAATCTTCGATAAGTGTTTCTCCACCAGGTACAACGAGATCCTTGAGGTTACAGGATGCTATTCTGAGTAGCTACCATCATAACGAGGTTGGGTATTGGGACCTCTTTTAGTATCTTTATGATGTCATTTCAGACACATCCAATATAATTCACATATTCTTTTGTCTTGATTCATCTTTCCTTCCCTGGTTCTTGATCAGGTCAAGTTTTCTGAGATCACATTAGACACTTTCAGGATGATCCAGAGTCTGGAGTGGGAACCCAGTGGTTCATTTTATCGGCCAAATGCTAATAGAAGTGGGCAGAGTAGTGGCTCTGGGCCAAGTCGCAGTAACGTCACACAGGATATAGTTGATCCTACTCTCCCGTCTAATCCTCGGAAATCACTTTTATACCGTCCTTCTTTGACCCATTTTTTAGCAGTTAGTATGGATGCATACTTTCAATACACTCATTACATTTCAAGTGGCACCATTTGTTTTATTGACTTATTGAGTATTGACTGTTGAATGTGGCTAAGTGTAAACCTTTAATTGAAAATATTACCTGGTAAATGGCTGCATGGAGTCTCATACTTGTCTATATATGCAAATGAAAACAATATTTGGATAATGAACATAATTACGTGTCCAAGCGACTTCATGTAAGTTATTGGGAAATCTCTGTTATGAATACAAGAAAAAAAAGGGAGTGTAGGCTGTATCAGTTTTAGATTACCAAATGTTTTTCTTTTTTTAATTCTTGCCCTTACTTCACTTTGTCCGAGAAATTGAATGGTTGATTTCCCCCCTTAGCTTTTATAATCTAAAGTATGTGATTTATTTTGCAGGTTCTAGCTACAGTTTGTGAGGAGATGCCAAGTGATGGGATTCTCTTGATATATTTGTCAGCTTCAGGTTGAGTGAACTCTTCTAAATTACATAGTTAATGATTTTCACTCTTCTCACTGAAAACTGTAATATTCCTTCGATATCAAACTACTTCAGACAGTGCAAAGAATGTTTTATCTTCCCCAGCCAGCACTCAGCTGGGCGATGAGTCTATCAGCAATACAGAGGATATTGATAAACCTGAGTCTCCTTGTGGACAAGTTGAGGGAGGCTGCATAGGTCCCCAAACTGGTTGCTTATCACTCAGTGCTAGTGGAAAAGAAGGTATTTTATTGTCTTATCGGACCAAATGTGTCCCATTTTTGTTTGAAGCGTCTTACATTTCTTTATGGATCTTACTTTCTGTTAGGAATCATGGATCTCCACAATGGTATGATATTGTCCACTTCGAGCATAAGCTCTCATGGCTTTGCTTTAGGCTTCCCCAAAAGGCCTCATGCCAATGGAGATAGTATTCCACACTTATAAACCCATGATCTTCCACTAAATTAACCAACGTGGGACTCACTCCCAATAATCCTCAACAATCTTCCCCTCAAACAAAGTACACTCGAAGCCTCCCCTGAGGCTTATGGAGCTCTTGAATAGCCTCCCCTTAATCGAAGCTCGACTCCTTTCTCTAGAGCCCTCGAACAAAGGACACCCTTTGTTCGACACTTTAGTCACTTTTGACTACACCTTCGAGGCTCACAATTCTTTGTTCGATATTTGAGGATTCTATTGACATGGCTAAGTTTAGGACATAGCTCTGATACCATGTTAGGAATCACGGATCTCCATAATGGTATGATATTGTTCACTTTGAGCATAAGCTCTCATGACTTTGCTTTAGGCTTCCCCAAAAGGTTTCATACCAATGGAGATAGTATTCCTCACTTATAAACCCATGATCTTCCACCAAATTAACCAATGTGGGACTCACTCCCAATAATCCTCAACACTTTCCTACTTATATAATGAAAATTGCTGTTAACTTTGTTAACTAGATGTGCCTTACTCAGTTTAAGATCTTTTCATTGGTTCATGGATTGAATTTAGAATCAGTAAGGGAAAAATCATTTGGCAGTAATCGTCTTTTAGCTTTTATGGATTGTTTATAGTGATGGAAGGAGGGATGTTTAGAGTGTCCAGTGTTCATGAAAGTTTCCCTCGCTTTCTTATTTTAGTGCATAATTTATTCTCTAGCTCATCTTTTCGTTTGAGGTCTGAATTTATGCAACGACGAAAACTAGTAATGAATTGCTTGCGTTGGTCTTATGATCCTTAACAAGATTAAGCTGCATTCTTTAAGTATTTTTTACCTTGAAACTAATAAAATTCCAACTTTCATATTAAATACTCTCCAGGACCAAACTGCATATATCCAGGCGACTTGGTTCCATTTACGAGAAGGCCATTGTTTTTAGTTATTGATAGTGATGTCAGTGAAGCATTTCAGGTCAGTATGTCGACCTTGAATTTATTACTTTATGCCTTGGCTTTAAAATGAATTTCCTTTTCAGATTTATTTTTGGAAGAAAGGATAATCTTCCATTTATGACAATCTTCACTATTCCCGTTACCGACATTTACATAATGCTCGTCTTATACTGAAGGAAATTACTTTTCTGAAATTACTTTTCTAAATCTGCGTAGACTATCCATGGAGAAGAAAGGGGAGAGCCAGCTGCAATGCTGTTATCTTCCTGCAATGCTAGTCATGCTAGTGCTGCTGAATATTCTCGCCATGGAAGCATGTTCACTCTTTTTCTCACAGCTCCATTGCAGGCTTTCTGTGTACTGCTTGGTATCTCAGGCTCTGATGTTGAAATGGTATGGTTAAATCTCTTGTCGTGTTATGCTCGATAATTCGCACTTTTATGTCAAAAAATTTACAAAAACATAAATGATTTAGGTTGCATTTAACAAAGCGGAGAAAGTGCTGTTCTCTTCGATAATCGAGTGGGATCAGTCTTTGGTGACATTAGACAACCTTGATAAAGGGTGGTCACAGATTTTGAATGATCCGTTCATAAGGCGACTTCTCTTGAGGTAAGATTCATCACTTTTTTTCTAGAAGATTTAAAATTCTCAGCATACCCTTGGAGCTACATTATTGCTTGACTGTTAGGATAAATTGCTTGATTTCCAACTAACTGAAGATGTCCAAATTCACCTGGTTCCTTTAGGCCGTGGCCAATGAGAACTAATAGTCGAGGCTGGCAAATCATAAGTCGACTGAAAAGATCTTAAAACATTGTTAGGAGGGAATCTCACATTCCCTAATTTAGGGAATGATCATAGGTTTATAAGGAAGGAATACATCTCCATTGGTATCAGGTCGGGGAAAGCCCAGAATTAAAACCATGAAAACCTATCCTCAAGGTGGATAATATGATATCATACCATTGTGGAGAGTCGTGATTCCTACCATTGTGTAAAATAGAATCCTTACTTCTTTAATTAATGCTAACCGATTTATATTCACTCAAACCGTAAAGCCCAGAATTAAAACCATGAAAACTTATCCTCAAAGTGGATAATATGGTGGATCATATCATACCATTGTGGAGAGTCGTGATTCCTACCATTGTGCAAATTAGAATCCTTACTTCTTTAATTAATGCTAACAGATTTATATTCACTCGAACCGTACTAGCACTTTACGTGCCAACCTTCGGTAAGAAGGAATTTGTGCCCATATGTGTGCCAACTCTACCATCCTTTTTCGACCCGACAAGCGAAAGTATGCAATCTGTGGTCGTGAAGATAGCAAATATTTTTGGTGTAAGCAGCAGCTTCGTCTTCTCAGAAAACCTGGTAGCTCCTGAGAGTAGCTCTTGAAAACAAGTAAGGATGAAACAATCGTGTTGTTTTGATTTTTTTTGTTTCAAAAACATTTTGTGTTTTTAAATAAAATCAATAATTTTACCTAAGATTCATTGAACAAAAAAAACCCGGTTAATTTTACCTACGATTCATTGGAACAAAAAAAGCCCGGTTAGTTAATGACCGTGGAAATAAAATGATTTTTTATTTAGAAATATATATTTTTAGAATATATTGATATTATATGATTTTTTTATTTAGAAATATATATTTTTAGTATTTTTAATATATTGATATTATTTATATATTAGGATCGGATATATCTCTTCTTTTGAGTCTTTAATCTAAATGGGATTGCTCGCCATTTTTTTTTTTACTGTTTTTGTGTAAATGGATATATAGTTTCTTTGGGGTGTGTGATTGAACCGTGTAAATGAATACATAGATTCTTTTGGGTGTGTGATTGAACCGTACGAAATGCTATAGAAAAGTGCTTGAATGAGCCATTTCAATCACGATGATAGTGATACATCTTAGGTGTGAATGAATTAGCCTATAATTTCTACTCAAAACCATGATAATATCTCACTGAATTATAAAATATATTTTTAAAATGAAATTAATAATTATGTAAACATGAAATTTTATATAATGAAAAATTATGAAATAACTTTATCTATAAACCCATTGTTTTTCAATCTATTTTTTTCTCCCTTTCCTTTTTTAGATTTTTTTTTTTTTTTTTTTTTTTTTTTTGCATATTAAGCTTTAACTTTAGACTTAGACATAAGTCCCCACAATAAATTTTCAAATCTGGTTTGTTTCCTGTGTTTTTTTTTTAATTATTATTTCTTATTTCTTTTTTATTTTTATGGGTGAATCTAAAGTTATTCTTTCAAAGTTATCATCACATTTCGACTATTATTTAAAAATATGGTTTTTTTTATTTGATTAATAATCTTAAGAAAAAATGCATAGAATTATAACTGTATAATTTGTTTTTTAAAAATAAATTATATTTTGTAAATGTATGTATTATAGTCTATGTTAGTCTCAATTTTGTAGAAATTTGGTTAGAAAGATATATATATATATATATATATATATATATATATATATTTATTTATTTATTTATTTTTAAAAGTTTAAAAATATTTTTGAATTATAATTTTTTTTATGAGAATTATCACCAAATATATATATATATATATATCAAAAGAGAGACATTAACATAGATATATAAAAGTATACGAAATCATAAAATTTTCTAAAAAAGTATACGACAAAAATTATGTCAAAGCGAAATATAATCTTGTCATTGGTCCACACCATGTGCCAAATGATTTCACAAAATTTGTTTTGAAATTTTAACAAAAATTTATTTTAAAATTTTCTTGAAACTCGGTTGGGAGATACCCCAAATGATATTAGAGAGATACCTCTTCTAGTAAGATGTGGTTCATGGACAAATTATGGTAAAAAGTTGATGGGTAACTGACACGTGAATAAAGAAGGGGTACATGAATGAATCAAAATCACATATGAATGAGAGCGATCTTGAAAATAAGATGATTAAGAAAGACTTTAAATTAGAGTTATTACTTATACTAACAAGGTGTACGTTTCTTTTCGGTGGTTCAATCATAAGAACTCTATAGTTAAACGTGTTTTACTTGAGAGAATTCTATATTGAGTAACCTCTTAAGAATTTTTCTGGAATGCACCGTGCTTGTTGGTTAAGTATTTTTTTATAATATTGAGATGTTGGTTCATTATTTTTCGACAATATCGAGATGAATGTTGTCATTCTTAAACAAGATGTGTTAGTTGGTCCAGTAGTTTTCAACAATATCTAGACGTTTAAAAAAAAATCGAATTTTATTAAGACAAATAGTTGGTTGAGTAATAGTTGAGCTACGTTTTTGGGCACGTTATAAAACATTGAAATATTATAAAATTCAATTTTAATTGCTTTACTTTTTTTTAATTTTTCAACAAATTAATTTATTTGTGCTTTAATCTTTAATGATTTATGTCTACCCTTTTTTAAATTACTATTCTTCTTTTTTGTTTTCTTTTTTACAAAAAATATTATAATTTATTTGAGGTGATTCCCAAACAAATTGTGGGGTATTTTTAAGAATTATTGAAATAAATTTGAATTCCATTCAAACTTAAAATATATATAAAAAAAAATGTTAAATTATAAATTTACTCTCAAATTTTGAGATTTGTATTTCTTTTAATTTCATGTCTAATAGTTTTCTAAACTTTCAATTTTACGTATAAAACATATTTAAACGAATTTAAAGTATTTAAAAACTATACGATGTAATTTTGAAATTTGTGGAATGGAATTCTAAATTTTTAAATTTTACGTTGAGGAGACTCGTGAATTTAAAAAAAAGTTGAAAGTCAAGGACAAAATTGTAATTTTGAAAGTTTAGAGTCCCGATAAATTAAGGAAAAAGAAAAGGTAGGTTTTAATCCATTTGAAGTTTGAAAGAGAAATTATATTGAGAAGATTTTAGAACCAATAAAAACGTTACAAATTGGTTGAGAAAACATATGAGCCGTTGGATGTTTTAATCAAACGGCTCTCCTTTAGGGAACAAATAGTTGAGTCCTTCCTTAAAGCTCTTTAAATTAATCACACCCTATGTTTTCTCATTTAATTTCATTACTTTTAGCTGAGATTATAAATATTGTCATGTCTTATCCATTATCAATATACAATTTTCAACCTTCATTTAATTATATTAAATCCTCCTCCTCGACCGCTTATAATTTTTTAAAAATCAAATTTTAATACTGCAGTACAGTCTTCGACCTTTAAATATATATATATATATTAGTTTTGTGTCTTAGTTTTGATATATAGCACGATGGGACAGAGTCAGAGCAGATATCGGATTGGAGATGATACTGATAATATAATCTTGTGTTCAAAATATCCTTACTAGTTCAACAGAGCCAAATCCAATAATTGCTTGAGCCTCTTATCTATTTATTTTAGATATTTTAAAAAAAATGATCGAAGTATTTACAGAAATAAAGATCTATTTAAAGAAAAAGATTTACCTAATTTATAAATAAATGATCCGATATTTTAGAAAATAAATACTTCCATAAATAAATTAATAAATAATTTTTATTGAAAATATAAAACACTCTAATAATTTCAATAATATTTTATAACAGAATATATAAAATGATGAATAAATATTTTTATTTATTAGCTAAACCCTAAATATATTAAAATATATATACTTTTATGTTGAGAAACTATCAACATGTATGAAAAAATGAATTAAATTCGAGCTAAATCGAGCTAAAATGAAAAAGTGTTGCCCGACATGCAAATTTAATTATTTTAAAATAAAAATAAATGTGTAGCATATATTGTTCGGGTCAAACCTCGTTAATATATATTGTCCATTTTGACCTATTACGTATCTTTGTCAGTCTCATGGTTTTAAAATGTGTCTACTGGAGAGAGATCAACCTCATTATTTTCAAACGTGTCTACTAGAGAGATATTTTCACACATTTGTAAGAAATGCTTCATTTCCTTTTAGAGGTTTCCACACCTTTGTAAGAGTCTCACAGTTTAAAACAAGTCTACCGAGGTTTCCATAATTTTGTTAGGAATGCTTTGTTCCTTTTAGCAAGGTTTCCACACCTTTGTAAGAAATGTTTCAACGTCCTTGGTGGCACACCACCTGATGACCGGCTCTGTCACCATTTATAAAAGCTCAAGCCCACAACTAACCGATATTATCTTAATATCCTAAAAAATGTTTCGTTCCCTTCTCCAACCAATATGAAATCTCCGAAAATTTGACCATAATTAATAAGTTAATCTTATACAATAAATTAATTTGACCTTACATATTATAATATATGCTCACCTCTTTGGATCTCACATTCAAATAAAATAGTTAGGAAATTAAACAAACATTAAATATTATTAATTATTTATAACAAATTCGCAAAGCATGTACTTTGCATTACTTTATTAAATATTAAAAAGATAATAATTATAAATAAATAAATAAATAAATAAATAAATAAATAAATAACCACACTACACGACAAAAATAAAGCACTTACGGTCAATAATTTCATTTACTTTTTTAAACGAGGATCACATTGTTTCAAATTATCAATAAACTAATAAATGAATATTTTTAATAAAAAAAATAAAATAAAATAAATTTTCTGTGGGTGTTGCTACGTCGACAATGGTGGGTCTCTGCGCTTTTACACCACATTTTACAGATGTTTCTCGAGATCAATGGCGTCTCTGTGAACCCACCTATAAATTTCCATTCCCGACTCTGAAAACTAAACGGATTCTTCACAGTCATGGAGGTGCGGAAACCAGAAAACGACCATCTAGTTCTCGCCATCGACCCGCCGGAGAAGGAACAAATCTCACTATCTCCGGCCAGAACCAAAACTCTTCGCCGTCTCAATTTCTCTAAACCTAAATCCCGTTTCGACGAACCTAATTTCCCCCTTTCTACGCCAAGAACCATTCCTGAATCCACCGATCTCCTTCAACCTACAGCAGAAGAAGATTCCAGTTCTTCGTCTTCGTACTCTGAGGAAGAGGATGAAGATGAAGAAATCGGAGCGGGAAACGAAGGACGAAAACGGAAAAGGAAGAGGAAGAAGAAGAAGATCAACAAACGAGTATTAATCGAGTGGATATTGTTCCTCACCATAACTACTTGCTTAATCTGTGCCCTAACTCTCAAATCGCTTCAAGCGAAACAGATTTGGAGCTTAGAGGTATGGAAATGGTGTTTAATCGTAATGGTGGTATTCTGCGGCCGTTTGGTATCCGAATGGCTCGTCGGTCTCCTCGTCTTCATAATCGAACGAAACTTCATGCTTCGCGAACGAGTTCTCTATTTTGTTTACGGCCTCCGCAAGAGCTTCCAGAACTGCGCTTGGTTAGGGCTCGTTCTAATCGCGTGGATGATAATGTTCCCCGACGTTCACAACAAGAACAAAGTCCTCTTAAAGGTCTTCCGATTTCTAATAGCTGTTTTAGTCGGCGCCACAATCTGGCTTCTCAAGATCCTTCTGGTTAAAGTCCTCGCATCGTCGTTCCACGTCGCGACGTTCTTCGATCGGATGAAGGAAAGCGTGTTCAACCACTACATCCTGGAGACACTATCCGGACCGCCGCTAGACGAGGCGGAAATGGATAAGGAGGAGAATCGGAAGCGGCGGTTGCAGAAAATGTCGAAGTCTCTACCGGCGAGGTTGCAGGAGAGCGGAGGAGGCCAGATCTTGTCGAGATCGAAGCGGCAGGATTCGTGTAAGAAGATCGATATGGAGATGTTGAGGAAACTAAGCTTACAGAGGAGACCATCGGCGTGGAGTGCGAAGAGACTGATGAGCTATGTGAAATCGTCGGGACTGTCGACGATTTCTCGGACGGTGGATGATTTCGCGAACGCCGAATCGGAGATTACCAGTGAATCGGAGGCCAGAAACTGCGCTCAGAGAGTGTTCAAGAACGTCGCTAAGCCTGGTGCCAGGTTCTTCTCTCTCTCTAGAATTAAATTATTTCTCTCTCTAGAAATTAAAATTATATTTATTTACCAATTATACAAACTTTTTTTTTTTTCAAAATAAACAATTTAAAAGATAGATAATGTTGAAATAGCATGTCACCTATAAATATAATTATATATTTTAATAAAATAAAGACCATTTTAATTATATATTTATAATATCATATCCCTATTATTTTTTTTTATTTTTTATTTTTTATTTTTTATTTTTAAAATTGCCTCTTTTTTTGTTACGTCCACAAATGAAAAAGAAAATAATATTTGATTGTGAAGGTTAGTTTCTCCACTCTATATCTTTATCATAATTTTATATTATTCAATCCATGAAAATATCTTCCCCAATTATTTTTTTTAAAAGTTAATTAAATTATTATTTTTTTCTTTTTCAGTTTTAATTTAAAACGAAAAAGGAGAAACCAAATAATTCTGTTTCCCACCAAATTATTTCATGTCTATAATTGAAAGCATAACCCAAATAGAATCTTCTTGTTTTTTTTTTTTCGTAAAATAATGTTTTTTAAAATCTAATTAAAAAAAACAATGCAAACTATTTATTTTACGAACCAACTATTTTTATTTTTAAATTTGAAGTATATTAAAATTATAATAATAATAAGGCTAAATTAATAAAAATATTTCTAAAATGGAGTAATTTAATTCAAAAATATCTTTCAACTTTATTATCCTTCAAAATTTTAAAAAAATTTAAAAATATTTTTACTTACAAATACTCTTTAAAATTTAAAAATAGTATGGACATTGTTTACTTTCTTAAAAATTCTTATAGTTAATATATGAACAACAATTCATAGATTATCTTCAACGAGTATTTTAACACAGGTACTAATAATAAAAATATTTTGGAAGGTTTTTAAAAAAAGTTTTAAGAGTGCCTATTAGACTTTTAAAAATTTAAGATTTTTTGAAATATTTTTAAGGTTAAAATGAATTTTTGAAATTAGTGCATATATA
This sequence comes from Cucurbita pepo subsp. pepo, assembly GCF_057944985.1. Taxonomy (NCBI): domain Eukaryota; kingdom Viridiplantae; phylum Streptophyta; class Magnoliopsida; order Cucurbitales; family Cucurbitaceae; genus Cucurbita; species Cucurbita pepo. Next base: position 1,997,865 of record NC_141814.1, on the reverse strand, counting down.
TATATATATATATATTTGATAAATTTTATTAATAATCTAGTCTATAAATAGGACAGGACCTGACAAATTATTGCTATTTCGTAAGTAAAGGAAGCTACTTGTACTCCAGGAGCTTTATATCCACTGATTTTTTTTTTTTTTTTTTTTTGTTCTAAAATAAAAGTTTAAACAAATCTAAATGTTACTGTATATACATCATAAGTGGACAAAATTTTATAAATTATTGAAAAACTGATATCTCACCTTTATTTTTATTTTATTTATTTTAAAGACTTGAATAATGAATTATTTTGTTTCATAATCATTATTTCACTTTCTGTCACACCATACATTCTTATTTTCTAATAAGTACAAAAGTGATGAGAAATTAAAGTTAATTTTTTATTTATTTTTTATTTATTAAATTATAGAGATTAATTTAAATATTTTAAAATACATGTACTAAATTCTCATTAGAATTAATTTAATCTAAAATTACTTAAAATCAAACAGTTAAAAATAGTATTAAAACCAATAAATAATAATATTATATATTGTTAGTCATTTATTATATAGTTAGCTACCCCATCCTAATGGGTCCACGTGGCATCTAGGAGCCACTTTATTTTTGTGAAAAGAAAAGATTTGATAGAAAAGGACTCACATGATATGAAATGATAAGACTAAAAATAAATGATGTTTTTAATTAAATATTTTTACAATATTAGATTAATATTGTTACCCTGTTGTAATGTATAAATAATTGTCAAATTAAAATACAATTTTGACTGTTACAGATCCATTGGAGAAGATGATCTACTGAGATTCCTGAAGGTAGAAGAAGTGACCACCATTTTTCCTCTCTTTGAAGGCGCCATGGAAACAGGAAAAATCTCCAAATCCGCTTTCAGAAACTGGGTGGTTCATGCCTACATAGAGCGGAAGGCATTGGCTCATTCTTTGAATGACACCAAAACCGCCGTCCAGCAGCTCCACAAGCTGGCCAGCGCCGTCGTGATTGTGATCATCATTGTCATTTCTCTTCTGGTCCTTGGCGTAGCCACCACTAAGGTCCTCTTCGTTGTTACCTCCCAGCTTCTCCTCGTTGGATTCATGTTCCAAAACACCTGCAAAACCATCTTCGAATCGATCATTTTCGTCTTCGTTATGCACCCTTTTGATGTCGGCGATCGGTGCGTCATCGACGGTGTCCATGTAAGTAAATCATCTTGTCAAGAATTTCTATTACAAGTTTAGTTCTTGAACTTTGAGACGGGTGTATGAAATTATGAAATAATGGGGCTTTCCTTTTTCCTCTTTTTCAGATGTTTGTTGAAGAAATGAACATTTTATCAACGGTGTTCTTGAGATTCGACAATGAGAAGATTTACTATCCCAACTCTGTTCTTCTGACGAAGCCAATCAGCAATTTTAGAAGAAGTCCCGACATGTCGGACACGGTGGATTTCACTATTGATGTCTCCACTTCTTTTGACAACATCACAGCCCTCAGGAAAGCTATGCAAATGTAAGCATTTGCACCCCTTCTAATTGCCTCATTTTTTCTTCATCAAAATACACAATTTTCATTGCAAAATAAGTCGGAACGGTAGGCCATCGCTAGTAAATATTGTCCGTTTTGGCCCGTTACATATTGGCATAAGCTTCATAATTTTAAAACGGCGTCTACTAGGGAGAGGTTTTCACACCCTTATAAGGAATGTTTCGTTCCTTCTCTAACAGATGTGGGATCTCACATTTTTTCTCGGGTAAACTATTTACAGATACATAGAGAGCAAACCGAAGCATTGGAGCCCAAAACACTCATTGGTAGTGAAAGAGATTGAGAATGTGGACAAGATGAAGATGAGTCTATGTGTGCAGCACACCATGAACCATCAAAACTTCCCTGAAAGAAACAACAGAAGATCAGACCTCATTTTGGAACTCAAAAGGGTTTTTGAGCTTTTGGGCATAAAATACCATCTCCTTCCTCAAGAAGTTGTTGTCACTCAGTTCAATTTGACAAATGGAAGAATGGCGATTCCGTCTTCGTGAACCCGAGCTCTGGAGAGGAACTAGAAGATGCTTTTTAACTATGCATCGGACATAGTTCTCGGTGCGATGAAAATTGCATCGTGACAGTCACATTGAACATTTTCATGTTCTTAGAATCCATTGGAATTGGGTTGGCTTTTACAAGGTATGTGAAAAGTGAGTATTTGGAGGATTATTGGTCAAATTTATAGTCGGTGTTCACTCGGCCTATAGGAATTTGTCCCGAACTTAACCTCAAACAGGACGGAGAATCCCCTTTCAAATGGAGAGGAGGCAAGAAGATGATTATATTCCGTCTCCATCTAGCTCTTTGCCCCACCCCGTCCCAATATATATATACACACATAGATATGTATTTTGAAGACGGTTATAATATTGAAATTTGAATTTTTAAAAATTATATAGTAGAATTATGCTAATTTATTCTATTTCTAATTTTTTATAAAATAATTTGCGAATAAAATATCATTTTGCCCCCTAATTTCTAAATCTAATTTTATTTTAGAAATAATAATTTTTTGAAAATTTTAAAATCTTAAATTCCTTAAAAGAAAAAATATAAAACATTGGGCCGACATATTGGGCCGGTCTTTTAGAAAAGAGTTGGGCCTGTCATTTTTTGATCTATTACTAAATGGCCCATAATGCGCTCTCTAATATCTTCGAAGATCACCTCAGTTCACTTTACCCGAAACGAAATAAAGCAGTCGAATCGAGAGTGACATCAGTCGAAAAATGGCTACCGGCGGTGGGTTTGGTACGGCGGCGGAGTTCCCGTCGAGAACGATCGAAGAGCAGAAACTGGAAATTACAAAAGAGATGAGAAGTCATGAGGTTTCCATTGCAGAGCTCAATCATCTTTCCTCTACCAGAGTAAGCCCTACCGCCATGTTTCGCTAGTTCTTTTTTCTTTTCTTTTTTTTCAAATTTGAACTAGAAGTAGAACTATTTAATAGCATTATGTTTGAAAATTTGTTCGAACTCTGCGTATTTACCTTTTTCTGCTGGATATTTTGCTAATCGATCGCCATGACTAGCATTTTGGACGAAGTTTTCTATCGTATACGTTAAGATTTAGAGTTACATGTTAATCTAGGGTTTAAATCTTGAAACTCGTCTTCTTCTGAATTCGTTTTAGGTATTTTCGAAACATGCAACGAAGTTATGGATGTTTTTATGTAAACAGCTTGATTTATGTCTTTTTATTGTATAGCAGAATTTTAGTTTAGCAGTGACTTTTGATATCTCTTTTTTGCTTGAGCTCTAATAAGGATTACAACATCTCAATTTCATGAAAAATATATGTGAAAACATTCTTGTATGTTCTTACAAAGATCATGAAAAAAGAAGTTATAAACATCGATTGATTTCTAATACTGATATCATATTTTTCGATTTATGAAAATATTAGTGGAAATATAGTGGATGAAGGACACTTGACATCGAATTGCTTAAGTTGAACAGCCTCTGCCTCTCTCTGAGCAACCTTTTACTAATTCTTAATGTCGTTATACATTGCAGGCTGTCTTTCAGAAGAATGGAAACATATTTTTCCGAACAACTGTTCAAAAAGCAACAACTTCCGAACAGAGTAAGAAAATTGCTTTAATAAGCCTCCACTCTCCAATGTTTTTTTGTCTTCCGTCTAAGAAAATTGCTTTATATCCATCAATATTTCTATCAAGAAAGTTCTAATATCCATATGAGGAAGAAAATTGCTTCATTGAAACATATAGATTAGATATCGAAAAAATGTTAGATATATGAGCTTGATAGAATGTCAATAGCTAATTTCTTCTTTTTCTGTTTGACCTTGGTATCTCTCCTTCGACCCATGTGAAATAGGCTTCATTGTTTTGTTTGTGAATATCTACAATTAACTAATTGACCCCATCTCATCATTCTGATTGGCTGTTCTTTTCTTTTCAGAAAAGCTTGATGCGGCTAGAGCAAAGCTTCAAAAACTGAATTCTTGATACAAGTGGAGTTCAAATTTACAGACCATATAAATTTCTCGCATATTCAAAGGAAACTCTGGAGCCAACCCTTGATTTATAGGTTCAGAAGTCTTGCTTTCAAAATTTATCTACTAAAATATATTTCAACCCTGAAAAGCTTGTTTTTTGTTCTGGACATCTTTGATTATTAGCATGAATCACAAAAATAGTGAGATGCCTCAATGTAAGTTGAGCTGTTATGATACAACTTTTCAAATGTTAGTCTAAACCCCAATGGAAAACCTTTCATGTTGCCCTGTGATTCTTTCACTAAGTCCTCTCTCAGACGTTTTCACTCGAGCTATGCTGGAGACCAAGAATGGGCAAAGATTTTGAATTTTGAGTAACAGTAACAAGTTAGTCGAGGAATATTGGCCCATTTGAGGAAGAAAATTTCAACTTTTGCTTAGGATTTTATTTATTTTGGTTCATACGTTTTTTAATGCTTGAATTTAGTCATTTGCTTGTTCGTTTATGGAGATTGGAACAAGAAAAGAATATGATGGTCAATGAAAAGGGAAAAACCGTGTACTCTGAATAAGATCCTCTAAATATCACTTTCTTTTATGGAAGAATTTTGGAATATTTGAACGCTTTTTTCTAACTTATTAGAACTTTTCAAAGCCTTTCTCTTTTCACTTAAAACACAAAATCAATTACTTTAATACATTAGATATGGAAGATATGGAAGATTAAAACACGAAGCATACCTGAGAGACACATCCGACTTGCTCTACGCTAGGCCAAGTTATTCGGCTCGACCTTGACTCTGCTCGGGCCAAGGTCTCTCAATACAACGTTGCATCTCGTCTTGCTATCTCGATTCCCATCAAGTTATTCGGCTCGACCTTGACTCTGCTCGGGCCAAACTCTACTCGGGCCAAAGTCTCTCAATACAACGTTGCATCTCGTCTTGCTATCTCGATTCCCATCGACAGGATCTATATGTCTTGACGCCATCCCGAGTCTTGGGATGTCGTCGGCCATCATAACTCAATCGGTCATGCCATCGAGAATGAGCCCGTGTGCCAGTCATCTCAACGCTTCAAAGCAAAGGATCGATAAAAGTTTTCCAACTTTTCAAGTTTCTTAATAAAACGTTTCTTAATAAAAGAAGATATGAGAGGTTCGTTCATATCTAAAGGAAACAATAAAGACATGATATTAAGAGTAAACATTTCACAACAAAGCGAAAGAAAAAAAAAAAGGTTTCTGTAATAAATAAATAAGAGTGAAAGTTCATGAATTTTATTAACTTCCCTATATACATAACAAAATTAAATTAAAATTAAAAAAAAACCATTGAAAAGCAGAAAGGAACCAGACTATGTATTAAAATTTGAGAAGAAATTGTTGGATTTAATTAGTGATGGATAAAAACCCCAATTATATGGAAATTTCCCACCAAACCCATCAAAGTTGAAAAAATATATATATATATATATATATATATATATAAATTCCTTATCTGCAAATTAATTAAGTAGCCTAAAAAAAAAGCATTGCAACTAACAAAATTACAGCAGCAGCAATTTTGATTCACTCTACTCCTAAATAAATTCCTCTAACACTCTTGATTTCTTAGGATCCGGTGGCCGAAACGTCTCCAACCGCAACTTCGAGTTCGAGCGCATATCGTTTAGGAACCCTTCTCCTTTCTCTGTTCTGATTGCCTTCAAGATGTTCCCAAGAACGTCAGCTGCAAGTCCAGCTTGAAGAAGGGCTCCTGGTTCCTCTCCTCCTTCATAGATTAGATCTCCAACTTCTTTCAAGGAAACCATGCTTTCTGTGATCACTTTCCCGAGAATACGACCCAAATACTCCGGAGCTCTGGGAGCGTCGTTTACAGCATCCTCCAAAGTCGCAAGAACTGCTTCAAACCTGCCCAGATGGAGAAGAAGATTCAAAGGAAGAATAACGAAACGTTCGAAATTTCACATGGTCTATTATTTTTCATCTATCTAACAACAAATGGTTGGTGTTTCTTTCTATCATTACCCTTTGACCAGATGAATCTGGTTCAATGTGCCATCGTTCGACTTGGAGAGGTTAACAACAAGTTTCGCCAAAAGATCCCTTTCTAAATCCGTTCTCTCGAAAGCGTCTGTGACCCAGAGACTAATCATGGTCGGGTGGAAGGCTGGGGAATTCAAGTCTTTGATGCACAGAGCTACTTCCTTCTCATCTCGGGCACTGGAAGCAGAAAAGAACACAAAAGATAAAGTAGAGCAGGTTTTAGTATCATACCCTTTCGAATAATCGAACATATACGACGATAATACGGTATGAATCTCAAGGGACAATCATCTGAACAAGTCCTACATGTCAACGGTTGAACAGTGTCCCAACTTCGGACTCATCCAACAAAATCTAGAGGCCTACTAAAAACTTACTATTATGGTCAAACATAAAGCACTTGAAAAGTCATTCAACACGAGGATGAGCTTTCACATTTTTCCATCAGCCCGAACACAAATTTGAACACGTCCAAATAAAATCCAGTGCACTACTAAAAAATATCGTTATCATGATCAAACATAAAGTGAGCTTTATAGTTCCCGTTTTGCATACATACAGCTATCTAGATATGACATGGTCTGTCTCAAGAAACTGCAACAAACAGAGGCCAGAAGAAAACAATCGGGTACGATCTAATGTTCTTATTAGAAGGATAATCATTTTGGAACGAATTCTAATTATCTGATTAAAAGAAAGATAATTTGGTCATAGAACTAATATTTGTGGCAAGAACATGTAAACTTTGACCCAATAATACTTCTGTTGTGCAAAGCCAATAAAGTATTCAAGAAACTGCATACCTGTAGAACTCCTTGATGGCCGTCAGTGACAATTTCCGCAGCATATCTTCAGACAATACTTTTTCAGAAGGATGATTTGAAGTCAAAGTTCGGGGCGGTGTGACAGGTGAAATCGGACGAGATCTATCGAAATTCCGACCTGAATGTCTCAAATCCTTATTTCCAAAATTTGAATAACGATCTTGACCACCTCCGTGGTCAAATGACGTAGGACCAGCAAATCTCTCCGGCATATGTCTCAAAATTAGATCCTCCTTGGAAGCTGCACGCTCTGATGCAGAACTATACCCGTTCGAAGAAGTTGGCGCGTTTCTCAGTTCTCCAGGAAGAGATGACTTCTCAGCAGGAGAGGCTGAACTTGGTTGCGGTCCTCTAATGGACATTCCTCGAGCCAGACCACCCTGTGGACCCAAAGTAATAGACTCATCGCCACCCACTTTATGAGGCAATGTAACAGACAATGTCCTAGCTTCATAAGCCTGTCTTTCATCTTGACGAGAATCCTGATTTCCATATCCACGAGCTTGATGCGGATATCCACGAAACCCCCCCATCTGACTACTTGGGGATGACACAGCCGATCCCCTAGGACCATAATCCATAGATGGGCCCCCTCTCCTTGCTGAAGGATTAATGCCTGGACCACGACCGAACCTACCAGTTTGAGCCTGCCGCTCCTGAGCAGCATCTCTGTGTACTTCCTCGATCTTTTTTGGGCCTTCAACTTTCCTCCTAGACTGCCATTTGTTCTTCCTCAGATCAATTGAATCTCTTAGCATGAATCGAACCCTGGATGATAATTTCATGTTGTTCGATAACATTGTCATGATCTCAAAATAAGAATCCATACTGTCTTTTGCTCTGGGATGATCTATCATCTCTCCAATTGTGCTCATCAATTTGCACAAAGATTCAACGTCTTCCTCGTCTGGATTCTGATATTCACCGAGTAACTTCTTGATGCATTCATGCATAATCCTCTCAGTCAACATTTTCTTCTTGTACAATTCCCCTATTAATCTAATGTTGCCTAGCATTCTTCTACGTGCCTTAATTCGCTTTTCTTCCCTTTCCTCTTCAGACTGCTTCACCTCACCTTCACCTTCAACTTTGTTGGCTTCTTCCTGTTCTCTTTCACCTTTCTCGAATTCCTCCTGACACTTGTTGAGTAACAATCTCTTAAAAGTAATTTTCTTGTTGTCTTCACTTAAATCAGGCAGTTCTCCAGCAAGATGAAAACAGAAGTTGGCATACATTTCACAGAATGTAGGCTCCATTAGAGCTTTGTCAAAAATCTGTGATATTACTCCGGTTAGCGTTCTACCATTATCGATGTTTACTTCTTTAACTTGCTCAAAGAGCTTTTCGAAGTTCTGGGGAGTTAGCTTGTTAAGTATAGCCTTCAATTGCCTTTGCTTGGCTTCTTCTTCATCTGATACCTTACCAATCTCATACTTCTTCTTAGCTTTATGCATAGTCTGCAACGGTGTTGACGGTGAAGGAATTAAACCCTTCTGAAAATTGTTAGCTCGTTGCCACCGATCAGCATCAGAATTATTTCTATGCAACCCTCCCTGTGGTCCCATAGGCCCACCAAGTATTCCTCCAGCATACTGAACAGAACCTTGCCCTCGGGGGTTTCTTAAAACACCAAAATTGGCTCCTTGACCAGGTCGAAACCCCGCAGTGGCTCCATAAGCTAGATCCATACGAGGATCCTGTCCTGAAACAAAGGGGCCAGGCAATTTGTTCCATCTGTCATCATCAACCAAATTGCTACCGCGACGATCCAATCGTGATCCTCCACTTGGTGGTCTATCTACTCGTCCTGGGCTCGGATATGAATCACGATCAGGATGGTGAAATGCATTGGCACGAGAACTCATCAAGGACTCTATATCAGGCGCAACTTCAAAGTTATGTGGAAGGTCCACAAACTGCTCAGCAAACTTGAGGAGGAAATCCCTAGAATACTTCTTGGCCATATCTCCCTGTCTGTCTCCACCATCAACCACCGGTGTACCAGCACCATCTCCATGTGCTGATTCCAGTTTAGGTGTAGCAATGTCAGCAGCATCTTCCCAGTCTTCAGGCTCAGCTTTACCCTGTGCATTAGCATCTTCTTTAACAGCCTCAATCGATTCCTGCTCGGTGTCCACACTAGAAGACCTACTTTCTGTCCTCTCAAAGCTCTCAGAATGTGGTACTGTTTCTTTCTTCTCTTCAGGTCGCTTATATGCCATGTAAAGGTCAGAAGTAGTTCCTGCAGCATCCGCCATTTGGAGAATTGCCCTTAGCTTCTTCTTTCCTTTTCCGGTGGTACTCTTACTCCTGCTCATATCTACAACAGATTTATCCTTCGTGCCTGAAACGGCATGTGAACTATTACCACCAGTACCAACAGCATCCAACACCAACCCATCATTTGTTCCTTCTGTAAGTTCCGTGTTTAGGTCAGATTCAGGTGGCTGATCTGATCTGATACCTTTTTTTAGAATAATATCATTACTACTCATATTGTCATCTCTACCTGAAGAATCAACAACTAACTTGTCACCTTGAGAATTTTCATGAACAGTTGAGCTAGAACTCATGGAAGCAGACACATCAACTCCTGGATGACAACTCATAGGTTCATCTGCAGCTCTTTGGGCAGCTTCAGAGGTTGAAACCTCGTGTCTCACAGTAGTTGAGCTCACAAACAATTCCCTTCCTGTTTTCTCAGAAACCTCCATAGGTTTTGCAGCATCATGATCTGAAAGATTTTCGGAGTTCTTAAGATCTACAGGAAGTTCAGAAGAAGTTGCTTGTCCTTGTTCTTCTGTTTTCAGTAGCACAGGTTCTGGATGCTTTTCTTTTGAATTATCCTGCTTATCATCAGAAGTGAGATCCGAGGTCTTGACATTCCCCAGACCATAATTTTCAGGAGAAGAATGAGCTACAGAAGCCAAAATGGCACCAACCGCATTGACTGATTCTGACTTGTCTTCCACAGCTAATGGAATGGTTGAAGATTTAGCTTCTACTGATTCAGAAACTATAGAGTGAGAAGTTGTGTCCTGCAATTGGCCAGGCAGTCCCAATGCTGAGGAAGATTGTCCACTAATCTGTAGATAGTGATGAAAAACATACCAAAATGATATAACAAGCTAGAGTAAGAAAGACATGATAACAGAAGGGTCACCAGACATGTCAATAACGGATCACATACCTCATGCTGTGCTTGGGAGTATCCTTTCTTGCTTGTTTTCTTCTGATGATCCTTGTGTGAGTCGGACCTTGATAAATTTTCCCTCCTGCCTTCATTATGCATTCCAGCTAACTCAGGCTCCTCGGAGGAAGCAGTTAATGAAGGTTGCACAGCGCTGGAATCTTGGCTGTCGAGCAAAACCACAGAAGGTGCTTCTGTAGACAGTTTAGATACTACAGGTGAAGACTTCATCGACAATGGTTCTTTGACAACTTTTGAATCATGTAGAGAACTGTCCAAGGCTGTATCTATTGCCCTTTGAGAAGAAGGCTGGGTTATATCAACAGATGGGTTTGAGGATTTTTGTGATTTGACTTCTTCAGTTGTAGGTAATCTACTTGGCAATGAGTCAGAACCCTTGCCACCTATAGGATCGGCAGGCATTTTGATTGTAACATGAACTGTCCCTGAGGGAGCAGGAGGTTGCAAGCTGTGAGTATCACGAGTATGCTCTCTATTAGGTGGATCTGAAATAGCGTGCATTGGGCCTCCAACAGGCTTCTTAACATGCAGATCTATGTATGGTGGATTTTGAGAGCCCTGGCTGACTGGATAATTAAACCTGTGTGGCTGAGGATTTGGTGCAGCTTGACCACTAGGTAAAGGAAGGGAACTGGGGTTTCCAAAATATAAAGGATTGGGATTGTAAGAATTGGGATAATAGTTCATTGCATGACTTGGTGCATATGGAAGAGGCTGTGTTTGAGAAGGAAGATTATATTGAGGCCTAGGTCCTGAAGAACTAGTATCAGTATATGCATTTGTTTGCTTGTTATCAAATACTAACTCTTCATGGGTCTTTGGATCAGTAATTCTAACAGCGGACTTACGAGGGCCGCCAAATTTCCCTCCTTGCTGTTGAGGGTATTGCGAACTTACATTGATTCCTAAGTTGCTTAACTGAGGAGGCATCTGAGAACCTATTTGAGCTGCAAAACCTAAGCCCGGTCCCTGATGAATTATCCCCTGTGGCTGCATTGGATGGGGATGAAGACCAGGAACAAACATTGGCTGTTGAACTTGAGGAGAGCTTCCAATCTGCAATGGCACAGGAATGGACATGTGCAGTGAACTGGGGGTAATGCCCTGTGATTGCATCGGTTGTTTGGGAGCTCCAAATGGCACAGGTACTTGTGGTGGGTGGTAAGGCATTGTCATAGCGATTCCAGACATCGGAGTGGTGGGCTTTTGAGTTTGGTTGGTGGAATGATTTGGTGATGCTTGCACATCCCTTTTAGCCTTTTGTACTATATGAGCATCCCCAGTATTAGGTTGGTTAATGTTACCAGCATCCTTCTGTGGTAACTGCTGTCCAGTATTAGGTTGATCACCAACTCCAGTATCCTTCCTTTGTACTGGTGGCTTCGGAGCTGATGGTATCGGCATTGGAGGACCTGTTCTAAAAGATTCATGGCGTGCCTGACGTACAGCAATAACATACAGCTTTAGAAAACTAAAACCTGGAGCTTGTAGAAGTAAAGCAAATGCAGACATCTCAAATCCAAACAAGATAAAATTCTAGATAGTTATGTGGCTTCTCAGATATATAAAATATCACATTGAAACTTGCAAATAGAAGAAAAATGACTTTACTATCATGGTTCAAACCAATCTACCAATTGATACTTCTTCAACGACGTTTTTTGTAATAAAAAAAGGGTGCTGGGGCTCAGCTCCCGGCCGACGAGTAGAGGAATTGATAATAATCCTAGAAACAAGACAATCCAGAAGGAAGCAATACAAACCTGGTCACGTTTCTGTTCATCTAAATTTGGAGGAGCTGAGCTAGTCCTAACTGGAAGCTACAAAACAAAATAGAAAGCTCCCTTACAAAAGAATCAAAAAGTTCAGAGCAAACTCGCCTGCATGAAACTTATAACGTGCATTTCGTGAAGTAATTGTTGGAATTATACCTGCATACCATTCATGAATCCAGGACTTATGGAGCCAAACTGAAAAGAGAATTGATCTCCAGTACCTAAACATTAAATGCATCAATACATAGCTAAAAACGAAAAATGTTGATTCACATTTGTCAGAAACATGATCATCGAAAGTGAACACTACTACTACTACTTACCCCTCATCGGGGTCGTGGGCGCAGCCCCATCAGAACTCATGGGGGAAGATTGAGAAGTTGGAGGTTTAGGAACATCTCTGGTGCTTCTCTGGGTATGTGGCGCTTCGGTAGGCTTAGCAACTGCACCTGAAACCCGTGCATCAGATGTCGCTACAACAATACAGTAAACAAAATCTCCAAACACATCGAAGAAGAAAAACAACAATATGGGGACTTATCCAAAACAATTTAGAGTTTACCCTCTAAAAACTGGAATTAAAACCAAATAACAAGACAATCAAGAACAAATAAATAAACAAACAAACAAAAGTTAAAAGATTAAACAACAATACCACACGATTGAATTATCTCAGACTCACCATTTTGCACTCCTCTCGAGTTAGGAGCGTTACTCGAATCCGCAGAATTTACAGTAGGAATGCCTCCTCTAGATTGCCCTCCTTGAACATTATTAGTCTTCTTAAAACTAAACAATACCCAAAACAAAGAACACACATATAAAAAACCAAAGAAATCAAGGCATAAAAATCACGACAAACCAATACGAACAAAAGGAAGAACATCAACAATTGGGAGAAAAAAAAAAATCACAAAACGAAAACAACCGAAACGAAACCCTAAATCATTACCTACGATTAGAAGCGATCGACGGAGAAGGCGCGGAGCCTCCGGCACCGCCGGGCTTAGAGTGAGTGCCTGAAGAGCCTCTCTGTGGATTAAAGTTACTGGATCGCCCGGATTTGCGATACTGAGTGTAGCCTTCGTTCTTATCGGACCTTGATTGATTGAAGGACATATATTCCAACCCTTAATCTCCCGACAAAAATAAAACCAAAAAAAAAAAAAAAGAAAAAAAAGAAAAATCGATTCTTCCGATTATCCCCTGCAAAAACAAAGAAACCCCATCAAAAAACACAGGAGAAAAATCAGAAAGAGCCGCAGAAACAGCCCAAAAAGGAAAATTAAAGGAAAAGACAGACGAATGGGGGAAAGAAGTAGAGGAGTGAGAATGAAGAAACCTGTTGGGGAGTGAGAGTGAAGAGATAAATAGAAAGAAATCGCAGAAATTAGGGTTTTCAAGGGGAAATCATGAGAGAAATTGAGAGAATCATAAGGAGTGGGAGAAGAAGGGGAAGAAGAAGGGGTGTGTATTGTGGTTTGTGGGCGTTTTAGAGAGAGAAATTGATGAAGAAGGGTAACAAACTGACTGGTAAGATGGGTCAAAAGAGGTAGATTTTTTAGGAGATCGAAGATCGAACGAGTCTTGCTTTTCCTAATCATTCCATTTTCTTTTCCTTTTTTTTCTTTTTTTTAATTTTCCATATTCCTCTAAAAATCACTTCTTAAATTCCAAAATAATAATAATTATTATTATTATTATAGTAATTTACATTTCACTCCCTCCATTTTTCATATTTTTATCCATTTACCCTTCTCTTTTTAAATATTCATTATCGTATCGAACCTTCAACATGTGAACGACTCAATGAACACGAATTAAAAATAAACACGAACAGTTAAGTCTTGGTGTGTTTTGCAGTGATTTATGGTAGTTAAACATTGTTCAGATTTTTTTTTATGTGGGTTGCTTGATTTGTAAGCTATTGGGATGATGTAACGGGTCGTGTTTGTTAAATTACAATTTAGTCCTTCAACTTTTAAATTTATACCTATTTTATGTCTAATAAACGGTTAATTTAGTATTTAAAAAATTACAAACATATTAGTTGCAAATTAAAAATTTAGCTTTATATTAACATAAAATTCAAGATTTTGTATATTAATTTATTTTTAAAGTTTGGAATATATTCAAAATTCTTTAACCACAAATTTAAAAGTTTAAATATTCTTTTATTAAGTAAATCATAAAATTTAAAATTTAATGATCTATTAAATGACAATTTAAAACATCACGACTTGAATATATATATATATATATATATAATTCATAATTGAAACATTACATTTCAAGTATTTGCTCATAAATTTATGATATTTTTTACGTTAAATTTTAAAGTTATGAGGCGATATTATCGTTCGTATACTTTTAATTTAATGAAATTAGAAGAAAAAAAATTACATACCAAACTTATAGAACAATTAAATTATCGAACCAAAACCACCCGTGAAGCCAAAGCTCAAGAAAATTAGATTTTTTTTATATACAATATTCTATTTTTATTCAATTTTACAATGATCACCATAGCCTAGCTCTTTTTGACCAAATTTAATTTTAATTTAACAAAATATAAACATTATTTTAAATAAATAAATATATATATATATATATATATATATATATATATATATATATATATCATATTAATTTATTTTTAAAAAGAAAACTGATTACAATGATCTGACCGTTGCGGATTTTTTTATTTAAATTAAACTATTTTTTAATTAATACGTCGGTTCCATAATTCCGTTGCCACGCTCCGTATAAGATTTTTTTTTTTTGGTTTAAATGAAATTATTATTATCGCATAATTAAGAATTATGCTGTTTTTAAATGACTTTTTTAATATAATTTTAAAATGGAATAATGAACTTTAAAATAATTTTATACTTTTAACTTTTAGTTAACTATTAGGATTTTTGTAAATTAAAATTTATAAATAAGAAATTGAAACGTGATCAAATTATTGTTTTATTGACATACTAATGTATTTGAATGTGTTTTAAATTAAAAGAATGTCACTTAAATATAGAATAAAAATTTTATTGATGGGATCGACCCGCTTAGTTGGATCTAATTTAAAATATTTAGTATATTAAAAATAAATTTGAGCGGGGTTAAAGATGATATACACACTGTTTTGATATGCAAACTACTTTTATCCAAAGAATCGTGACTTATCAACAAAAAGTTACTCATGTTCGACTTAGCTTGAAAATTAAGCTTTTAGCATACAGTTCATTAAATTTGCTTTTTTTTAACCGACTCATCGAATTAAATAACTGTGTGTCGTAAAAACGGTAGAAAACTATTTATATATTTTGTATAGTTTTATTAAAATTATTTATTTAAAGATGATTATTAATATTGATGGCTAAATATATTATTTATAATATATTTATTATTCCATACAAATTCTTGTTTTATTAATAAATTATTATAATAGTATAAGATTTAATATAATTTATTTCATCATATAATCAAATATAATTATTAAATTTATTACAAAAACAAATTTAAAAAGCCTAAAATTTAAGGTAAATAAATCAAGATTAAATGAATTAAATTATTTTATTTATTTGATTTAATATTAATATTAAGTAAAATAATTAACTTATTAATTATTTAAAATTAAATAATATAATAAAATTATTATAAAATCTAAAATATATATTTGGTTTATATGCATATAAATTCTCAGCCATTTTTTGGTTCATTATTATAATAATTATAATTATTATTTCTAGTTGCATGTTGGGAATAATTTTTGGCGTTTATTGTAACCTTTTTAATTCTTCAATGTTAGACAGTTGTACCTAGTTTTGGTACAAAATTTAAATAAATAAATACAATTCTAAACCCGGAACCTCGACTTCTAAGGTTATGGCCCGAGACCCTACCCGACCCTCTCCAAGCTTTGTCTTCGACACTTGTGTCATATCGTCCTCTCCAAACTTGTCTATGTCTCGACTTGGTTTTAATACACACTCTTCTTGGTATGTCGAATGATGCACCGTTCTCTTCAGTTGCATCATGACATTTATTTATCACGGACCTCACGTAGTCGAATGGGCATCACTTGAGGCCCGTCACTTGTCGGTCCACATATGGGAATCTCAACCTATAGCCACCATTGTCATTACTCTCGACGTGAACTGCATGTCGCTATCACCATGGTCGCATATCATTATTATTAAAATATATATTAGTTTAATAACTCATTTCAAAAATGGAAAAAACATGCATATTAAATGTATATAAAAACAAATTCTCCACCAAACATTTAATTTTTTTAATTAAAGTCAAACCAGAAAATAAAATTAATAAACATGTTTTTTTTATTATTATTTTTTTTGTATTAAATTATTTATAACGCTAGTGTTTCCTTTTTCTTTTTCTTTTTTCATTTTTTACTTTTAAATTTATAAACTTTTCTTAACCATGGGGTTTTCTGTTGGGCTGCGACGAAATGATTGGAAATTTTTAGTTTGGGCTTAGAGTATGGGCTTTAAATTCGTGGGCCTAACTAGAAAGCCCAATTTTTTCAGAAAATAAAAATAAATAGTTTTTTTTTAATTATTAAATGAATATAGGTTTATGATATTGCCATAATAGCTAAAATGTTAAATACAGATTTTTAATAATTTTGAAGTTACCGATTTGCCCTTGTACCAACTTTTTTATTTTCTATTTTTTTTAAGTCGAACTATTAATTAAAAAGGTAAAAATATAAAGTTTCAATTAAATTATACTATTACCAAACTTTATTAATATTCAATTTTCGACATGTTTATTATCTTATTATCTTAGTAGAGTCTTCGAGTGTATCGTAAAAACATGTCGTAACAATTACATTATTTTGTGGTCTACTTACAATAGTGACATGTCGTACCCTTTTCGACCAAAAAATCATCCATTAGCTATGCGACAAGACAGACCGCTCATATTAGCTCCGTCTATCGCTATTGATCTCATCCAGAGGGATGGTAATTAAGTATCTTAATGAACGTGTGTTTTGGGTCTGCTCTACCTTAGGGTATCAGTGCTTTTTTTTTTTTTTTTTTTTTTTTTTCGAGTTGGAATAGAAGTTCATTTTAGCTCTGTCTATCGCTACCTTGATTGTTCATCCTCTATAAGAGCTGAGGCAAATTTCTACCATTTCTACTCATCATTTGTTGAGCTCGACAATATCCTCATGTGGTATATGGTCGTTCTCGTTGAGAATGAGGCCAAATAGGTGTGACTTTCACTATTCTTTGTAGGTGATGATTTTCATCTGTTCGCCTCTATATTGATTTTAATTTATATTTTTAATATTTTCGTTCAACGTTGATCATGATGAGCATATTTTACCCAAAAAAAAACAAAAAACATTCCTTACAATGAACTCTAGATATTCATACGATAGCAGCAGTAAATTTTGTTTGACTTGCAAAATAAATAAATAAAATGCACACTAGTATGGTGCTTACGGGTACGGCCATGCTTGTTCAAGACGTGTTGTCTTTAGTCGCGTGCGTGATAGATGTCTCAATCATGTTTGTTTATGACATATGGTCCATAGGTGCATGCCCGTTCCAAATCCATCTTTACTTGCTTTCGTATTAAATAGATATTTACTATAATTGTTGTATTAAATAGATATTTACTATAACTGTTATGTCGATATGGGGTGTACGACCGTTCACCAAAATTATGTCTACACCGAGCTAAAATGCCGCAAAATGTACTACAGGAGATGCAACTAATTATCAATTCTTCCTATTCGGGTTATATGCTTTCATAGTTGTCGTTTACTTGTCCTACCTAGGTTATATGCTTTCAAAGTTGTCGTATACTCGTTTTTAGCTTATGATATTGTTCTCTTTAAAATTGTTATAAACGCATTTCTTTGCTCATGTTTCTAAAATATTTCTCTCAAACGTGAGTCGAAACTCAAGCGAAACTCAAGCGAACGCCAATGTTATCCGCAAAATCCAAATTTCTTACTGCTGACTTGTTCGTTGGATTAGAATAAGTGTCACACTACCTCGTTGGATTAGAATAAGTGACACACTACCGGCACAAGCAAGATTGTATGTATTAAATTAAAAAGGGACCATGCTCTATGTAATAATCACATAAAGCACAACTTACACTAATCTAGTTCAATTTTTTTTAGATTTTAAAAAGGAAAAAAAAAATAAATATGAAAATATTTCTAATCATAAATTAACCTGAACTAAATATTCAGTACATCTATAGTTTTATTTAAATATTAAATAACAAAGTACATAGTACTTGCAGTTTTAGGAAATAAAACAAAACGAAACGAACAAAAATGGAACACGAAATGTACCATACATATATATGGATCTGTGCCCTGTATTTTAAAATAACAAAAGAAAATTACATCCCTCTAAAAATTAAAATTAAAAAATTAGGATTCTAGTTCATATAACAATTTATATGAAATTCAAACTTTTTTTATTTATAATTTAAACAAAAAATTGGAAAGCTGAGTAAAGAGATTGAAGCAGCACAGTTTTGTATAACCTCTGCCAATCGATTCTTCTCCACAGGAAGAAATCTCAATCTGAATTTCCATTTCTTTCTCTCTTTTTTTGTTTCTGTGTTCGAAGAACACAAATCTTTTCCTCTCGCATTTGAATCTGAATTTCCTTTTCTTTCTCTGTTTTCCGTTCTTTTTCTCAAAATTTCTTCATCGGAACTCACGCCACTGCAACTGTATCCGTCCTTACGTTCTTCTTACCAGACGCCGTCGTTTTATCCGCCGCAGACGACGAAGACATTCTCCAGCTCTTCTCCTGCGCTTCGTCCATTTCAATCTGTTCCTGCCGGCACTCTTTGCTACAGAACGGCGTGTTTCCTCTGAAATCAATACGATTCGGAGCAGATTCCGTCAGTATCGTCTCACATAAATTTCTTCCAAAAAAAAAAAAAAAACCTAGAAAATGAAATCGGAACGAAATGAATTGAATTCGAATCACAATCACTCACTTGTACATGAAAATGTCTCGGTTGAATCCGAGCGGCCTCCGGCAGAGGAAGCAAGCTTCGAGGAAATGAGATTCCTGCCGGTGATCATCACCGCCGCCATGGTACCGCATTCCGTTCCTCATATAGAAGAGAAATTTCCACTTCGAAATCGAGAGATTAGGGCTAGAGTGAGCGAGAGCGCCGAATGTGGGAAAAATCGGAGATCTCGGGCCATTTTATAGTCGCCTGAATCAGTGAGGAGTAATCCTCTACTTCGTAGCACACGGGATCTCCATGAGCTTTACATAACCTCGCGATAACAACGGACGTGGAGGAAATTGATTGGCTACACAAACCAAAACCATCGTAGTGTGCGATGTACTGGAACATTTAATATTGTAATTAAAAAGGTTATTGTACTTGATTAAATTCCAAGTGGCGTTTATTTAGATACCAATTGAGTTAATCTAATGGCACAGTGCATGTACCTATTCCTTTAAAAGGAAGGGACACAATAAATTTTAATAAATTTAATATTTGGTCCTTCCTTTCTCAAGTAATTTTAAGTCCACACCATTTCGTTTAGTTATTTACATTTTAAAGACCATTTGGGCCCATTTTTGCAAATATTAGAGACAAAGAAATTGAAAATGAACAGACAAAAAAAGATAAATTTTTTATATTTGGTCCTTCCTTTCTCTAGTAATTTCAAATTCACCACATTTATTTAGTTATTTGCATTTTAAAGACCATTTGGCTCCATTTTTACTAATATTCGAGAAATATGTTGGAAATTGAAACGAGCAGATAAAGATGAAGTTTTGATAAGACGAAGGAAGAAAAGTGTCAATTATCTTCTCGATGAAGATATTAAGAGAGAAAAGACAGCAAATTGCAATCATATTATATATAAATGCGACACATAATATGACGAGTCGAGGTCGAAAGGTAGGTGATTAAATATGTGGGTCCTAATGGGGTGAAAATAGGATTTAGAGAAAGTTGGGGGAAAAAAAGAAATAAGATGCACAAAATCTAGGCTCCTCTTGTCTGACAGTCAGATATCCAAGTACAGTGAAGGGGAGGGTGGGTGTATTGGTAATTTAGCGAAATATTTGAGGGCAAAAAGGACAATTCAGTAAAGCATCATAATTTCTCTGGAAATTCAAAGGGGTCCACAGGGGGGAAAGAAATTAATATTCGGAATATTATGATATTTGTTTTTAGAAAAAGGGAAGAAATTATTATTCTTGCTGACTAGACATCGGCCCCACTGTCCAATCAGAAGCCGACAGCAACAACGAAGCATGAAACTCTTGGCACGATATACGAGGTCATTGTCCACTTCTCTGCCCGTGTCTCTTGGGCAGCCTTACAAGTTTGCCCGTCACACGTGTGCCGGAAACCGCAGCACCAGAACCCACGACCGAGCTATGTGGCGGCTGATTAAGGACATTAAATTAATAAACAGATTTTAAATATTATTCTTGGTATTTATGGCTGTTTTTTTTTAAGTTTAATTTTAGTTTAGTGAAAAAAAAAAACATTTTAAATGTCGTATAATTAAAATATCAAAATAGATTATTTCAAAATATGGATATAAATTTTTAATACTTGTTAGTATTTTATATTTAAAATTAAAACTTTTTATCTACGTAATGATATTCATATAAAAAAATATTTTAAAAAATTTGTGCATTTTAAATGTATCATGCATATAATAACAACCTTAATTTTTAATAAAAAAATTAGGTCGTAACAGTTGATATCAAAATGGTACTGCTTGTGGTTTATGGACGAACCACCACGGAAGTATGGTGATGCGCATACGACACTCAAGTAAATGAGGGTTATATGAATGAACCTATACCCATTCGAACTCGAGCCATCCTGAGTAGATGACTTATAAATAGACTACAGTCCCTCCTGGAATTAGATCGGAGTGATGTGGCAGTGCCACGCAAGAAAGTAAGGTGGGCCCCACGTCTAATTTGGGGTCTAGTTGAACGTCGGGATGACGTGGGATGGACAGAGTGGTGGTGGAAGCCAACTCGTAATGGCGAAGTAATCCAGATGTCAATATCGAGGCCAACTTGATTCCGTTATTTAGTGCGAAAATAAATAAATAAATGAAGATATTTAAATTAATAATTTCTGTATATAAAAATAAAAACATTTGATAAATAAAATATTTGTTTTTAGACATTAGAAGCATGGAAATTTAGATTGGCACATGGCCCACTTGAGTTATTATTTTTATTAATTTAATTATTGTGATATATTTCAATATGGGCAATTATAGTATGAAATTTTTCTATACTATATAATATTATTGAATTTTATAAATTATCATATTACAATTATTTATTCCTTCGATTAATTTTGAAGACTTTTCTTTTTTTTTTCTTCATAATTATTTTTTTTCTCCCATGTTCTTGGAATCTATTTTTCCTGTGTTTCTCTATAATTTTCTGTGTTTTTATATGTCCGGCCATCCGAGCTTCAAATGATCCATTAAATAGGTGCAGGTAGAGCTTCAAATTAGACTTAACTTATGGTTGAACCTCCCTGATCTCGTCAGATTTCACCTAAATAATAACCGATTGTAAAAAATTAAAACAAGATCTTAAGGGTGTTTCCGAGTTTAAACCTCTCATAGCCTTGTTTACTTGATAGATGTCTAATTTTGTGAGATTTTTTATAAGAATGTGGAAACATCTCTTTAACAGATGCGTTTTAAAACTGTGAGACTGATGGTGATACGTAATGAGCTTAACAATATCTAAAAATTGTGTCGAACAAAATCCTTTTCGTAGTTGATATTGTTCTATTTATATTTATATATTTAACGAGATTGTGATATCCCACATGGTTGGGGAGGAGAACAAATCACCATTTACAAGGGTGGAAACCTTCCCCTAGAAGACGCGTTTTAAAGCGTTGAGGGGAAGCTCGAGAGGGAAAGCCCAAAGAGGACAATATCTGCTACCATTGGATCTGTGCTGCTACATAAATTCTACTTTCATCGATAAAAATGAAAATTTTTTAATTTCCATATTAGTGTGGATGGAACATTAGACTCTTACTCATAATTAGTATGGTCAACATTTCTGCACATGAACCCATCGAATCCCAAAGCCTCTGGCCGAGGCCCATTGCATTTGAAGATGCCATCTCGAGGATCCACCACACCTTCGTTTGAAAATGTATTTCCAGTTTTGGTCCGCTTTAACCTGTTATGTATTGTCGTCAGCCTTGCCGAGGTTAAAATATCTATGGTATGGAGAAGTTTCTACTTATAAGGAATGTTTCGTTTCTCTCTTAATGACACACCACCCAATTTCTAGTTGTAACGCTTCAAGCCCACCGCTAGCACATATTGTCCACTTTGGCACGTTACATAGTGTCGTCAACCTCATGGTTTTATAATGCTCCTTCTAGGGAGAGTTTCCATATACTTATAAGGAATGTTTCGTTCCCTTCTACAATCAATGTGAGATCTCACAATTACACAATCCACTCCTTAGCTATGATATCATTCGTAACAGTCTAAGTTCACCCTTAACAGATATTGTCGACTTTTGGTGCATGACATACCACTAGCTACCAATGCATGGAGCCTTGAGTATATGTTGGGAGTTTGCTTTCGCTAGTACTGCCACAGAGGAATTGTGATCGATCGCCATTCACAATAGGTCGAGTTGGGTCAAGTCGAAACTTTTTAAAAATTCAATCAAATATAATTTGAAGAAAATTCATAAACCAAAAAAATTTCTTAATATACATGTCTTATTTTAAAATTACTTTAAAATCTTGATTTAAATATTGCTTAATATAGTAAATAAATAAATACATACTTAAATTAACAAGGCAAAAGGAAAAAGAAAAAAAAAATTAAAAGTTTCTTCAGAGTCAACGATGAAAAATGAAAATTTAATTAATTATGTTTTAAAAATTAATTAATGATAAAATTTGACTCATGAGACTTAGTTTAGAAATTACAAAAGTCAAACTTAGATGTCTCGTGTCACGGTCATAGTTGTTCAAGGCGTGTTGCCAATGGCCACATGGTAGTTCTCTCGGTCTTGATTGTCCTGGACATGTTGTCCATGGTTGCATGTATGTTCCAAACCTCTGTTACGTGCTTTCGGTCTTGATTGTCCTGGACATGTTGTTCATGGTTGCATGTATGTTCCAAACCTCTGTTGCTTTCATTCTAGATAAGCCTTTGTCATTTCATGTTGGGTCAATACAGGGTGTATGAACGTTCACCAAAACCATGTCTACACACGCCAGGCCTAAAATGCCCAAAAATGTATATAGGAGGATATAACTAATTGTCACTTCTTCGTACCCTGAGTTATATGTTATTTAAGCCGTGATATTTCTTAATTTACTTCTAATCATATAATGTTGTTTTCTTCAATTCTTCAAACCGCTTTAAAATGTACTTTCCTCGCACACGTTTTCTAGACCTTTTCTTGAAACGTGACTTGAGGTCCGAACCTACGCCCATGTTATCCACGATGTCCAAATTTCTCACGGCTAACTTGTTCGCTTGGTTAGAACAAGTGTCGCACAATCACCGTCTCGTTATTGCAAGAGTGCGATTGTGACATCTATCATATGAATTTTATTATCTTAGGTTATGAATTTGACTAAACTTTATAAACTCACACATTTTAATCTCAATAATTACACATTTATTATTTGTTTTCTTGATACAAGAAATGATAAGGGTTGACGGTGTTGCATTTACAAAGCTAGAGGTCTTTATAGGGAGCATTCACGTATACAAAATATATATATATATATATATATATATATATATATATATATATATATATATATATATATATATATATTATAGTTTATAATAGAAAAATATATATTTCTTTTTATATGTAAAAATTGTGAGGGCTACGCTCTTCGTCTCATCTTTAACCTCGTTTATCTAACAGAGATTAATATATTTCCAAATTAGAATTCTTGTATAATTTAAGGTAGGTCTTCGGTAAATAAGTATCAGTAACAAGTAAATGGGCTTTTATATTTACCTTTTCCATATTAAAATACGTTTTTATTGTTTATATAATATCAATGATATGAACTAAAAAATATTTATATTAAAAATAGTAATCAATCGGTCAACAAATTAATTTTTAAGCTAAATATATGTTTTAGTCAATTTATAAGTGACTGTATATTACTGTGACCATGACCATAACCAGTTGAGATATATTTATATTTTAAATTTGATCTATAGTTAAAAAAATTTATGTGACAATTCATTAATATTTTCTATATGTTTGATTAAAAAAAAAAAAAAAAAAAATATATATATATATATATATATATATATATATATATATATATATATATATATATATATATATATATAATAATTAAAAAAAAAGTCAATACGATTATAATTTAGAGTTAAGAAATTATAGATATTAAAATTTTAAAATTATACTCATCAAATTGTAGCTTAATATTATTAAAAAAGAACAATAACAATTAAAACTTTTATATTAATTTTTATATGCATCAAATCAAATTTTAATTTACCTAATGTTATAATTTTTAGGTTAAATTAATCAAATACCCTTAAAATTTGTATTTTATCTTAAAAAAAATTATTATTATCGAATATTTTAAAAAAACATCCATAAAAATTTAAAACAACATTAATGTCATTAACCTTTATTAAAAAAAAGTTCTAAAAAAATTTTAGAATGAAAATTATTTATCGACCCTGATATATTATTTCCATTTTTATTTAGAAGTTTATTAGTAATTCAGAAAAGTTTAAGTATTATTTTTGAAACACTATTTTGGTTCTTAAAAAGAAAAAAAAGTCTAACCTTAAATTTATTTATTTTTTTAACTTTAGGGTATTTTTTATATTTGGTTTTTAAAGTTTTAGGCTATTGTTAAAATTTAAAGAGTATTTATTAATCAAAATTTAAATTTAAATTTAAAGGTATTTTTATTAATTTATTTTAATTTTTCCATATTCAAATTTCGCTACATCACCCGCGAAAAATATCTATAAACTCACTAATTTTCATAAAATTAATTTTTTTTCTAAAATTAATTTTGATTAATGTATAAATTAACTATTAAATAAACTTGTGGAAATTCATAAAATTCAGTTGTAATATTGCTCATACGACAATATTTACCCTTGTAACAATTATCTAAAATTTACAGTATAATTTGATAAAATGAAGAATTAAAAATAAAAAATTTTAATTCACGTTTTTTTTTTTAATCTTTAAAATTGTAAAATTAAAATTTAAGTTTAATACAACCAAATTCGTAATTTTCATAAAAGGGGAAAAAATTGAAAGATAAAAAACGGTGGCAGCGTCTTCTCGATCTTAGGGTGAGGCGGCAAGAGGAATTAGGGCAAGGGAAGAAAGGGCTATTATCGTAATTATGCATAGAAATGAAGGGGTAAATTTGTAAATTACTATAGAAGCGGCACGACGGTCTCATAGAAACCCTAGACGCACATAGCGGCTATAAATATGTAATAAATCTCTTCGCTTATTCCTCGCTGCTTGCTCCTGCGTAAGATTTAGGCTGCTTCTTTCTTCTGATTTCTCCTCAAATTCTTGTGGGTAAGCATTTCTTTCTCCATGTTTTTCGTTGATTATGCTTCATGTTCATAGCACTTGTATGATTTTCTTTGAATTTCTATGCGATTTAAGTCTTCAGTATGTCATTTCTGTTCCTCGATTAGGTTTAGTATGCTTGTTTGGCTGATTTGTCTTAGATCTATGAGTTTTATAGAGAAATCTTTCGCTCTTTTTGGATCTTGATATAGCATTGAGTTGATTTGTTTATTGCTAACTTGGACGGTGTCTGGCGGTCGTTGAATTATTGTAGCATGCCTAGTTTTTGTTCTGATTTGTATCTGTTCATAGATGTTAGCTAGTACCGCGAAATCAGATGTTAAGTTTGTTGTTTCATTGGGTATTCGGAATCTTTTCGCTTCTTTTCATATTTTGTAGAGTACTTTTGTTGTTTACAGGGCTTGGCTGTTCTTGTGTACTCTGGTGCATAAATTTATATGCTTAGCTTTAGGGCTTTTGGAGATTTATCTTTCATGATTCCTTTCTTGGATGGAGTTTGTACATGATATTTATGAACATTGTTTATTTAATCTGTGTTCTTTAAAACCCTCTGGTTATGTTGTATGTTTGTAGATCGGTAGGAATTGTACTTATTTTCTTTGTATATTTTGCAGTTCCATTTGATTAGTATCAGATGGGTAAGGAAAAGATTCACATCAACATCGTGGTCATTGGTCATGTCGACTCTGGTAAGTCGACCACCACTGGTCACCTTATCTACAAGCTTGGAGGAATTGACAAGCGTGTGATCGAGAGGTTCGAGAAGGAAGCTGCTGAGATGAACAAAAGGTCATTCAAGTATGCTTGGGTGCTCGACAAACTTAAGGCAGAGCGTGAACGTGGTATTACCATTGACATTGCTCTGTGGAAGTTTGAGACCACCAAGTATTACTGCACAGTCATTGATGCTCCCGGACATCGTGACTTTATCAAGAACATGATTACTGGAACCTCACAGGCTGATTGTGCCGTCCTCATCATTGACTCGACCACTGGTGGTTTTGAAGCTGGTATTTCCAAGGATGGTCAGACCCGTGAGCACGCTCTCCTTGCTTTCACCCTTGGTGTCAAGCAAATGATCTGCTGCTGTAACAAGGTTGTTACTTACTCGTGTTTTTTTGTATTTCGTTTTTATTTTACATGGTTCAATTTCTTATCTGCACTTTATAGTTGCTAGCGTAAATTGATTAATCAACTTGTGGAACAATAAATGCTCAACCCATAATGTATATAATATTATCTGAATGTGGATCAGTCGTAGTGAAGATACAATGTGGCTGGTAAGATGTGTGTCCACTATTGTATACAGGAAGTTCTGCTTTCCTGAGGAGAGAATGACCATTGGGTGTTTGCTTCAGACCCTAATCTGGTTTGTTCTTTTCAAATAATCGAAGGGTGTATCATATCCACATATGACTCTCTTTATGTCAATTTGCAACTCTGTATGTCATCTGCAGTCTTAATTGTATATTGCTTATTGTTCATCCTTCTAGGGTAGATGGCTATTCAATTATTGTCAATTAGTCAATGCAAATGGAATTTCCTAACTCTATTTTCCTTTATCGTTTGTCCCTGTAGATGGATGCCACCACCCCCAAATACTCAAAGGCAAGGTATGATGAAATCGTGAAGGAAGTGTCGTCTTACCTCAAGAAGGTTGGATACAATCCAGACAAAATCCCCTTCGTGCCCATCTCTGGTTTCGAGGGTGACAACATGATTGAGAGGTCCACCAACCTTGACTGGTACAAGGGACCAACACTTCTTGAGGCTCTTGACTTGATCCAGGAGCCCAAGAGGCCCTCAGACAAGCCCCTCCGTCTCCCACTTCAGGACGTTTACAAGATTGGTGGTATTGGAACTGTCCCTGTCGGTCGTGTTGAGACTGGTGTCCTCAAGCCTGGTATGGTTGTCACCTTCGGACCAACTGGACTGACCACTGAAGTTAAGTCCGTTGAAATGCACCACGAGTCTCTCCCAGAGGCCTTGCCTGGTGACAATGTTGGATTCAACGTGAAGAACGTTGCAGTCAAGGATCTCAAGCGTGGTTTCGTTGCCTCAAACTCCAAGGATGACCCTGCCAAGGAGGCTGCCAACTTCACATCTCAGGTTATCATCATGAACCACCCTGGCCAAATCGGTAATGGTTATGCCCCAGTCCTTGATTGCCACACCTCCCACATTGCTGTTAAGTTCGCCGAGATCCTCACCAAGATCGATCGTCGATCTGGTAAGGAACTCGAGAAGGAGCCCAAGTTCTTGAAGAACGGTGATGCTGGTATGGTTAAGATGATTCCCACCAAGCCCATGGTTGTGGAGACCTTCTCTTCATACCCACCTTTGGGTCGTTTTGCTGTTCGTGACATGCGTCAAACTGTTGCTGTTGGTGTGATCAAGAGCGTGGAGAAGAAGGACCCAACGGGAGCCAAGGTGACCAAGTCCGCTGTGAAGAAGAAATAAGCCAACCAACAACAATGAAACGAACTTGCATTTTGTGTCGAAGACAGAACATTTTAGTTTGCAAAACATGAGAAAGACTTTTGGGTTGATGCTAGTTGCGAGTGGCTTTTACTTTGTGTTAGAGCGGCTCTTGACTCGTAGCAGTTTTTCATTTATTTTTAGTTTTATCTGTCTGGTTTTGTGTTGTTAATTTTTAGACATTTACATCGTTGGATACTGTTGAGAGTTTAAAAGCTTTTTAATTACAAGTCAATTTCCCTTATCCATATTTTTATTATTATTTTTCCCTACATTTAAGTGGTTTTTTTTAGCGATGCTTAGATTCGAGGGTTAGCTGTTTTTTGAAAAATAAAGTGAAATTTCTTTATGATCACAGTTTAATAGCATCGTTTATGGTAACATCTTAGGGTTTTTCCCCACAAAGTAGTAGTTTTGGTCTGAACTTTATTTGAAGAAAGTGAACGTACAAAAGGATTGAAAACGAAAGCCAAGGAAGCAGATGACTGTATAGGGCTAAGTTTTCTAATTTAAATAAAATCCCTATTTTGCAAAACAAATGCAACATAAATATGCACTCAACTCAGATCATTAACTATTGCGTCCCTTCTACCAAAGCTTTTATTTATACACAACTCTAAAGCTAAGCTGGTAACTCAAGCTTCACGTTGTTCTTCCAGCTGAGAGACATCAGTTAAAAAGGAGCAAATCATCCAAGGATTGAGGACATATATATATATCATCAACACTCAGCATCATATCATTAAGTTGTAGAATTTACCTTACGATATAGTAGTAGAAGAAATCCACATACAGCAACGTTTGCACGAAACCAGCTATCCAAGCTGCAACAGCGAATTCGTTTGACCATTAGTAGCTAATTCAGTTCATTGGTAATGACTGCCTGTGTGTGTGTTGTGGTGTGTGAGTGTGGGCGCGAGGGAGGGAGGGACATACTTGTCCAACGAACGAATCTTGGCTCGGTGAAGTAGCGGTAGACCCAATTCAATATGTACAATGCACGGTACGAGCTGAAAAGATCAGGAAATAGACGTGATGAATGTATGTTCAAAGGCTTAAGTTTAAATGAAAACGAGAACGGATTCAAGCTTTTGATCCAAATGCCTCTCGTACCAAATACTTGTATCTTCGAATGGATTTAAATGGATCAACTAACTTTTGATGAATCGAATTCAGAAAAGTTCGTCAAGAAAACAAAAATCGAGGTATAAACAACCAACCAAAATCAGAAAGCTTTCGAAAAACCGTCCTAAAAAATCTAGATGCTTACCCTGACAAAGTGACCAAGCCAACACAAAAGCTTGTATGAAGGAGAAAGAACAAGACTCTAATTCAAACTAAGCATTCATTTGGTATGAGAACTTTCACAACATAATCTGCAGATAAATTAGACATTAAGCTTAAACGTGTCTCGAAACACGAGGTAAAAGACAAAAACACAATGCACCTTCAATGGAACATAATATCCTGGCATCGAATCCCTCAATATCATATGCAATTTAGCA
The DNA here is from genome assembly GCF_057944985.1 of Cucurbita pepo subsp. pepo. Classification (NCBI taxonomy): domain Eukaryota; kingdom Viridiplantae; phylum Streptophyta; class Magnoliopsida; order Cucurbitales; family Cucurbitaceae; genus Cucurbita; species Cucurbita pepo. The sequence goes on along the minus strand of NC_141814.1, from coordinate 1,968,397 downwards.
TCAAAATGTAATGTACATGACAAGATATTGAGCGAAGGCTTTACCCGAGAAGGAAGACGTATTGTCCTGTTAAGTTGTCGATATTCCTTGTCCTTTGTAGCAACACCAATTGAGGAAGAATGGCAACAGCTTCGAGAAATAGAGAAAACGTCCACATAACCTACCCATTTCCATTCATTAACATAGAACATCAGCAGAAAATGATGCAAAGCTACATCTATAATGTGTTGCACTAACTCATCTTCCTCTGATGAACTCCATTCTAAGTTGTGATATGATCCAATGCAAGAGGAATAAGATATGTACCTCTTTAAACGTAAACTTATGATTAAAAACCAGTGCCAACAGTAGACAAGGCAACACAATATATTGATTGCGAAATGTGTCCTGGTCCTTGTCGTATGATCGACGCACGACTTTGTGTTGTCGCATGTACCAAACAATGGAGAGAGAACTCCCCAGGAATATTAATTTCATTATAGAATTGTATATTGATGAAAATCCGTCAAATATGTCCAAATATCGGGTAATGAAAACCAGGGCGTAAAGTTCTTGAGTCCTCAAAGAAATGCCTGCAGGATCAATACAAAGATTCAGACATGTTAATGCTAGTAGACATGGCAGCTCCAGTCAGAAGAGAGTTCAAACATATAGAACCACCAAGACATGTTTTATGATGAAACAATCAAAAGCGAAGTGACCCACATTTCACAAATTTATAATCCTTTTTTTCCCTACAAATATGCGTTCGGGTCCCAACTAGCGTACTCTTATCTTCGTTAAGCTCATGGATAACTATTTGATTGACCCTACGACATTCGTTTGTCCTCTTTGGACTTTCCCTTCCGGACTTTCCCTCAAGGTTTTTAAAACGCGTCTGCTAGGGAGAGGTTTCCACACTTTTATAAAGAATGCTTCGTTCTCCTCTCCAACTGATGTGAGATCTTACAATTCACCCTCCTTCGGGGCCAGCGTCCTCGCTAACACTCGTTCCTCTCTCCAACCGATGTGTGATCTTACAATCCACCCCCTTTGAGGTCTAGCCTCCTCGCTGGCACTTGTTCCCCTCTCCAACCGATGTGAAATCTTACAATCCACTCCCCTTCGGGGCCCAGCGTCCTGACCGGCACTCGTTCCCTTCTTCAACCAATGTGGGATCTTACAATCCACCCCCTTCGGGGCCTAGCGTCCTCGTTGACACTCGTTCCCCTCTCTAACCGATGTGCGATCTTACAATCCACCCCCTTCGGGGCCTAGCGTCCTCGTTGACACTCGTTCCCCTCTCTAACCGATGTGCGATCTTACAATCCACCCCCTTCAGGGCCTAGCGTCCTCGTTGACACTCGTTCTCCTCTCCAACCAATATGGGGTCTTACAATCCACCCCCTTCGGTGCCTAGCGTCCTCATTGACACTCGTTCCCCTCTCCAACCGATGTAGGATCTTACAATCCACCCCCTTCGAGGCCTAGCGTCCTCGTTGACACTCGTAACCCTCTCCGATCGATGTGATCACATAGGTAGGTTTCAGATACTTGGACTTTCAGTTAAACATCAGGCTTAAATTGAGACCTAACTTACCGTTCTGTAATTGGAATCAAATTACCTAAAGAAGAGGAAAATCAAGAACAAACCAAAGCGAAACCCCCCTCCAAACGAAACATTCGTCAAATTCTACCCTCATTCAACGAAATGAGAATCAACAAATCATCATATTCGACGAAATCAACAATTCAGGACAGAGTTCACAAAGTTCACAAGCGGCAAAACAATGCCAAAAGCTAAAACTAAACAAACAACAAAGAAAATCAGAGAAAGAAATCGAACCTGCACAAGACTTGATAGTATGAATTTTGAGGAGCAAAACCAAAATGCTAGCCAAATGAGTCATATCCCCAGCCAATCTGAAGATATTCATCTTCTTCAACTTCTAAATTTCCCGCTACGAAAATTCTGACGTCGGAAGATCGATCTCGCAAATTCCCCGAGCCCTAATTGATTATCAAACAAAAAGAAATACAGAAATCTTCGTATTTTAAAATGAAACTTACCCGAAGAGAATTGCACTCGTTTTTCATATACGATTCGGATTCAGGCCTCTGTTTTCCGGCCGTCGTATCAATATTTTGCTGTTTAGAAGATGAAATCGAATAAAACCATTATAAAATAATGAATTTATCTAAAAATTTAGTGGATAAATCTTTAATTTTTTAAGGTTAAATTACTATTTTATTTTCAAAAAAACATCACATTTATTCATCTTCGTCTTTGGATCATTTACCTAATAATTAATATCGATATGAACAAATATTTAACTTATACTTTCGTTCGAGTTTCAAGTTTTCAAATAAAACCGAGCTTCTGTTGGAGTAGTTTTCCATGAAATAGATTCAGAACTTGTGATGTCCCACGTTGGTTGGGGAGGAGTACAAATCGCCCTTTACAAGGGTGTGGAAACCTACCTCTAGTAGACGCGTTTTAAACCCTTGAGGGGAAGCCCAAAGAGAACAATATCTACTAGCGGTGGATCTGGACCGTTACAAATGGTATCAGAGCCAGACATCGAACGATGTATCAGCCTTCTCGCTGTTCTCCGAAGGGGGGTAGACACGAGGCGATGTGCCAGTAAGGACGCTGGGCCCTGAAGGGGGGTGGATTTGGTGGCGGTCCCACATCGATTAAATGAAGGAGTGCCAGCGAGGACGCTGGGCCCCGAAGGGGGTAAACACAAGGCGATGTGCCAGTAAGGACGCTGGGCCTCAAAGGGGGGTGAATTTGGTGACGGTCCCACATCGATTAAAGGAATGAGTGCTAGCGAGGACGCTGGGCCCCGAAGGGGGTGGATTGTGATGTCCCACATTGGTTGGGGAGGAGAACAAATCGCCATTTATAAGGGTGTGAAAACCTTCCTCTAGCGTACGCATTTTAAAGCCTTGAGGGGAAGCCCAAAGATGACAATATCTGCTAGCGGTAGATCTGGGCCGTTACAGAACTAAACATCCGATGTTAATAAGGTATAAATTGAATCGTTTAACTGAACACGTAAAACCCCGTTTAAAAGAAAGTGGGAGATTTGTGAAGGCTTAGCTAAACCGGCTCTATAACGTCCAAATAAAATATACATTTGATCAATCTCTTAAGCCTCACCAGTTTCTAACAAAATTGAGTAAACCGTCTCCCATAAATTCAATGTTAGACATTGCTCTACATATTGTTTACGAAGCGAGTGTGATAGCAATCGACAACAATATCAAGATCAAGAGTTTAGAGGTCGTAAGACTCGAAGAGGCTTTCGAGTTGGTAGATGTCGGGTTGTATACTGGGTTTAGTCCATTCGTGTCATCGGTACCACCGTTGTTGAAGCTTGGCGTGGTGGTGGTTGTGGTTGGTGTTGTTATTGTCGGGCTAGTGTTTCCTGGAGGGCTCGGTGTGATTGCTCCTCCTGCAGTACTGGAAAATCATCATAAATGATCTTTAGAACAACTCAATACATCGATTCATTCTTATTCTCGATGAACGTTTTCTTTGAATAAGACAAATTTGAAAAGAAATGTCGGACAAGTTCTTACGACAAGATGATATCAAAGAATTGATTCTTTAGGGACAACCCAACATCACTCAATCTATAATTCTTATTCTTTTTTTTTTAATAAAAAATAATATTTAAAAAATCGAATATTTATTAACATAAATTAATGTCTAATTAAACTCTAAATTTTTAATTTTAGATCGAATATAAAATAAATATTAATTAAATATAAAATTAAAAACGGTCTAACTTTTATTTTATGTGAAATTAAAATTTTAAAAAATTAATAGATATTTTTTTAATGATAAAAAAAACTAAAATTGTAATTTAAATATATATTTTTTCTATTTAATTATTTTCAGACTTTGCTCGGACAAGTTTAATTTAAGTCAATACTATTCTTGACCAGCCTTCTAGATTCTCAAAACGCAGCGTTTTAGTCAAAAAGCTAATTTAAAATTATAAAAGTAAATCCATGCTATTCTAACCGTTGGATCTCACCGCCACCTGGGCCCCAGCGTGACTGATCCAACCGTCTCTAATTAAGATGAGGCCCACTAAAAATACTTTGGACAAGAAATAAAATATTCGATTTTTAAAATATTATATATATATATATATATTTCACCCTATTTAAATTATTAAGAATTCGTTTTAATTTAGTTTTAAAAAAAATATCTAATATATTTTTAAATTTTGAATTTTAAATTTTATATCTAAATAAAAATTAAATGTTCGACCCCATTTAATATTCTTTTTAGGATTCTACTTTTTATGTAAAAAAAAAAAAATATTAAACTCAAAATTATAATTTCATTTATCATTTAAACAATATTAAAATTTATAAAAATTAAAAGAATTATTATACATTTTTTAAAATTTAGGGGCACTAAAATTTTAATTTAAGTTCAAGATTTTTATAATGAAACCCTCCATTATAATTTTATTTTTTAATTATATTTTAAAGAAATGTTTAAAATTTAAAAATAAAGAAAATAAAATATTCTCCAAACCCATTTACTTGAACATGAAGAAATCTCCAGCAATAATTAGAATAAAATAAAGGGTAGTTTTTGTAATGCATATTTTAAATAAATTATAATAATATAAATAAATAAATAAAACCTAATATTTCATTTTAAAAATTGAAAAAAAAATTAGCATTACCTGATTGAAGATGGATAAACACAAGATCCATAACCTGCACAAAACAAACAATGTCACATAATTAAACCTAAAGTTTAACCTTAAATTAATCAAAATAAACATTATTTTATATATATATATATATATATATATATATATATTTTTTTTTTGTTAGAATTAAAAAAAAAATCTAATTTCCATAAAAAAAAAAAAAAAAGAAATAGAAGGGGACGGACTGGGGTTGGAGTGGGCGATGGTGGCGGAGCCGGCGAAGTTACAGGAGCCAGGAGCCATGGCCTTGCGCTGGAAGAAGCTGTTGAAGGCGTAGGAGGCGTGGGCCTGGATGGTGTTGGGGAGGAAGCATAGGCCGTTCGGCAGAATAGGAGTGCAATCGGCGCCGGTGGCGCAGGCATAGTTCAGCGCCGTCTGTAGCGCCTCGTCGCTGACGTCGCTGCGAGCCACGCACCAATACTCGCTGGAAACGGCGGAGGTGGTGGTGGTGGTTCCGATGAGAAGGAGGAGGAAGGAGTGGTAGAGAAAAAGCGTGGCCATTGGGGAAGAGGGCAGAAAGAAGGGTTCGGGACAGAATGTCTTCTTGGAGGAAAGACAAGACACTGACAACTGTACTTTCATCCTTTTTCAATTGTTGTTGTCTACCTTAGAGATGTCCGAGAATTAAGTCTCATATATATTTTTCTCCTCGTCTTTGTGGTTTTGTCGGACCTTTGGCGAGGTTTGTCTTCGTCAATCAAACATCGTTTGTGCAGAATCCAAGCTAGTTTAACCCTACACACCATCTGCGCGTGCATTTTCAATCGTCTACGACACATCCGACTTGCCTCTACACCAAGCCAAGTCATTCAGCTCGACCTTACCTCTGTTCGGTCCAAGGTCTCTCAATGCAACGTCGCATCTCATCTTGTCATCTCGATCCCCATCGACATGTTCCATATGTCTTGACGCCATCTCGAGTCTCGAAATGTCGTCGGCCATCACAACTCGTTCAATCATGCCATCGAGATCGGGCCCGCGTGTCGCTTATCTCATCGGGACATCCCGGACATCTAGGGAATCCAATCCTTGTCAATTCTCTTTGTAGAATCCACGCCCCGATCCCCACTAAAATAATATGGAAAATTGCTGGGGATGGGGACGTGGAAGGCTTCCCCGTAGACATCTCTACTCTAAGCTAAGTCCTTTGAATGTAATATTGCATCTCATCTAATTCCCAACAACATGGCGTACATTTCATGATGTCATCCCAAATTTTGGAATGTTATTGACATTTGGTGGTCACTCACACGGCTTATCCAGCACAACCCATGAGTCAACTTTATCGTCCGAGTATCTCGGACAACCATATATTCAGGTAAGACACCTAATATAGTTGTCAAGAAAAATTTAAATAAAACAAAAAAGAAAAAGAAAAAAAAAACCGTTTTCATCCCTTTGTATGGTTTTAAAATGTTAGATAGTAAAAAGACTTTTACGGTCAAAATTTTAACTAATTAACAAAAAGTAATTATTCAACTTTGCAAAATTTACTAACTAATTAACCAAAAGTAATTATTTTTATATGCACTAATTTCAAAGGAAATTTAAGTGCAACAAAAAAAAAAAAAAAAAGAAGAAAGAAAGATCATTAAATAAATTTCATTGAAACTCATAAATTTGAATTTCATTCGAATTTAGTGACGTTTAAAATAAAACTGTAATATTTATTTAAATTTAAATTCTATGTAAAAAAAAAAAAAAAATAAATAATACAAGATTAGCCGAAATATTCTCTGAACCAAATATAAATAGGCGTTGTATAATCTCGGGTTCCTCTGTTCTTCTATGCCCGCGGTTGACTCTCTATTGTAGAGATAGTTTCTCTGGCTGCCAATCTCTATCAGTTTCATAAATTTTATCAGCCACTTCCAACTTCAACAAATGACTCATATCCTTCTCAATCTTTATTTAATTCCTCGTTTTCTGATGCTGTTTTCTTGTTTTTTGAGTTCGGATCTCTACGAATTGAGGATTTTTAGGTGTTTCAATTAATTGATTTTGGAGATTTTTCTTCTTTCAAGTTTGTTTGCCTTGACTCAGATCTCTACGCGGAAATCAGAGGGAGAAGGACCGAGAGAGGGCTCAGGCTCGTAACCCTGGCAAGGGCAAATCCAAGGATGATGGTTTGACCCACGAGCAGCGCCGTGAAAGGTTCGTTTATCTTATTTCTTCCAGTTTCATTATTATGTGTTTATTTGATTGATTGATTGATTGATTTTTCTTCTTCTTATGGTTAGGGATGCGAAGGCTCTACAGGAGAAGGCGGCGAAGAAGGCGGCTCAGGCATCAGGGGGAGATAATTCGTCCGGAGGTAAAAGTAGCAATAAAAAGTAAATCGCCGTGAACTATGTCGATTTTTAACTTTGTTCTTGTTGGAACGCTGAGATCTCGTGGATTTCTTAAGACTGTTTGATATTGGAGAAACAACCTCTGTATGTCTAAATGATGTGAATGGATATGTATTATGCGGTCAACGTTAATTGGAGAAAACTCTCTTGATATGTTGTGTTGAGCTGATTATGTTGTTAATGCTTGATTTCCTGGAGATTGGATCTAGATGAGAAGTTTCTCAATTATGATCTGATCTAAAACAGATCTTCATGAACAAAAGAAATGAAATCTTATGGTTCTATCATTTGACTTCTTTAGTTACAATTTTCATTAGAATGATAAATCCTTCTGTTCCTTTGCATTAACACAAGACAAAATTACAAAAGGAGATTTCTATTGTTAATAATTTAGTTGTTGGCTCCTAGAGATGAGGCACTGAAATGGGCCAGATCCCACGTCTCCTCCCCTCTTGTTCCTTTCCAACTGTGTGTCCAGAATATAGCCGACAAAATGACTAGCCATTTTACCACACTTCAGGTTCTAAATCCTATGCTTATACTTACTGACCAAAATCCTTTGCCACAATGTTTCAGCCTCTAAAGGGGTACCCCTTCACAATTCATTGGTCGAAACGTACAAAATTCTTGTGTGATAAAATTCCTATGCTCAACTTGCAACTCACATCTTTTTGGAAATGACCTCCCACTAAATCAAATGAGAACCACCCCATTCATCTTCAGGTACTCTTTGCCAACAAAAAACCTCTCATAATATGCTCCAACTTATGGAAAATTGAGGATCAAATACTAAAGAAATGAAGAAACTAAATTAGAATCCCATCAAAGAAACATTGGATCAAAAAGAGTGCCCCTGTAACAAAAAAAACCTAGAAAAAAATGTCTTGTCTGAGTAAATAAATGTTGTTCAACCCATTGAATCTTGGAACAAATAAGATGTCAGTCCTCAGATTATGACTGAATGGAAGGCCTAGATATAGACTTAGGCAGGCAAGAGATCTCACACCCTACCAAATAAGCCCACCTGGCTAGTTTACCTTGACCACATACTTTCCCAACTACGTTACAGTTTTGTGTGTTGGTTTAAAAACCTGAAATGAATTCAAAGACCAGTAAGATATGTTTGAGGTTAAAGAAGGCAATCCTCCATTAAGCTGAAGAAGATAGCCTCATTAGAAATGTGAAGATGGGTAGCATGAACACTTTCTTTTCCTCCATAGAATATCTTTTACGTCTTATACCCTAGGAAACAATCTTGCCAAGGACAAATATTAACAACCAAAAGGTGAAGGAATGGATATAAAGGATCCTCAACCTAATGTTCCTGGAAGCAAACTTCGCCTTTAGGTTTACCAAGGACAAGAAAAGAGAAATTCATCAATCTTAATCAATTCCTTACATAGATTATCCACTTGGAACCAAAACCCTTTTTCCTCAATCTTATGAAAAAAACTTAGGGAACGGTGCTAGGCAAGAACATCCACGATTACTTGAATAAGCAGTCTAGTTACATTTACAATGATATTCATCTAAAGATGTACATAACAGCATTAACAGATACTAGCCTTCTGGTGTTCTGTTTGAAAGTCATACTTTATCTCCTTGTCTCCATTCATCTTGGAATTGTTTTGCAATAATTTTTCCTCACGAATCTTTCCTCTTACTCTTTGTCTATATCCTTGTTTTTCAAACACCATTATGAAGGAAAGGAATGTAGAATTAGAGTCCTACCTTTACTTTCAGCTTCAGATGTTTCCTCACGAATCTTTCTTCTCATTCTTTGTCTATATCATTGTTTTTCAAACGCCATTATGAAGGAAAGGAATGTAGAATTAGAGTCCTACCCTTACTTTCAGCTTCTGATGTGCTGGGAAAGTAGCATGTAGCAAGTTTTGGCTAGTAGTAACCCAATTAAAAAGGGAATGGGAGGAGATAGCATTGTCTAATGAACGACGTAATAGTTTTCCCAACCGAAACGGTACCAAACTGTTAACAGTGTCAAGGTGGGTGAAATCATAGGCTACTAGTGTTTTCAATCCTATGTCAGTGTCCTCATTGCCAACACTGCTTAAATGCAATGTTTGGATGATTATGCATCCATGTACGGTTTATGTGCTATTATGTAGCAACTTCTAGGATGTGCTCATGGGCTAAAGTTCTATTAGTCATGATTATTGGCAGTGGTTGGGTCAATTTAAACTGTTTTATTTTGGACTAGGGTCCTTTTTCTGTAGTTAGATTTAGACTCCTTTGTTCACACTTGTTTTTTGTATGCTCTTGACTCTTGAGCGTGGTTATCTAAAAAACTGTACCATCATGTGTCAAGCTTTAACAGACAGCTATGAAGTTAAGAAGTGAGTGTCTGGATAAAATATCTGCTTAGACTGAAGGAGATGCTTGTGGCAAGCCCTTAGAGAATATATTCCTGACATAGGAAAAGGGCAAGTCCTGAAATGAATTTAGGAAATATCGTTTGGTTTGTGGGAATTTGTGAGATATTGGTATAATTTTGTATAGAAATAGAGAGATTGAGAAGAGAAAGGAACATGGAACGGTCCAAGCCCACCGCTTTCCCTTTCAAAAAGGGAAAGTCCAATGAGGACAATATCGCTAGCGGTGAGCTTGGGTGGTTACAAATGATATCAGAGCCAGACACTGGGTGATGTGCCAGCGAGGAGGCTGAGCCTTGAAGGGGGGGTGTACACAAGGCAGTGTGTTAGCAAGAACGTTGGGCCCCGTGGGAGAGTGGATTATGAGATCCCACATCGATTGAGGAGGAGAACGAAACATTCTTTATAAGGGTGTGGAAACCTCTCTCTAGCCGACAAATTCCAATTTATTTGTCCTTAGATTTACAAGTTCTCCAATTTTAAAGAACTTAATATTCTGAGAATACGAAACTTGAGTATTCCTAATCGCCACACCACCTGTGATTCCCCATTGATTACCCTATTGGGTTGGTCCTGTTGGTGGTGGGGTTAGAGGGGCTCTTGAGTGAGAATTTAGTTCAAGATCTTGAATTCATTTGTCAAATCAAATAATTTAGATTTCTATTAAATCAAGGAAGTTGGAGAGCAGTCGAAGTTATAGATCGGTGTAACACATGCATGTCATAGTAATATTTCATATTTTTGCTCTCGATACTTTAATTTTAATAGTCTTTTATATCTTACAAATTTCACTATATGCTCTTATCTATTTTATTATTGTTATTTATGGAACGTCTTTTTCAATGACAGAGATGTCATTGAAAAAAAAAAATCATAGAAATCGAAGCATATTATCATTGCATTTAAAAATAACATTAGTTCGAACCGTTTGGTCTTTTGCTTTTCAATCAAAAGAATGCTTTAAGATTGAGCTTACATTCTTATTTTTATTAACCTTACCAAAAATTTCAAGTTATTTATTGATATTATGTCATATCAATAAATATAATCGATATTGTTTTCGTAGATGAATAAAAATAAGCATGTTAGAGGCACTTCTGTTTGAATTATTTTAAAAAAAATGAATATTTAATCAACGAGAAGACAAAAGTTTAGGATACTAAGATTCAAAATTTAAAAATTTATTTATGGGAGTTGTTTAATAATTTGTTTATGCATTAAAAAAAAAAAAAAAAGTGAAAGAAGACATGAAATGATGATAGTTTTTGTCAATTTAGATAAAGAAAATGGTTGAAATATTAATAAATGAAGTTATCCTAAGATCTCTTGCTTACAACTCATACAAACACAACTAATCATTATATTATCATATATATATACATATATTTATATTTAAAATGGTTAGTAACAGTTTAAGCTCGTGACACCATGAGTTGGGACTACATCTGAATAAGAGTTATTTTGAGGATAGGATGACCAAGAAATGTTTAAAATAAATGAAAGTTACTTACATATACTAACAATGTACACCTTTTTGTTTGGTGGCTCAATCGTAAAAACTTTATGGTTTTGGAGCAATTTTATGTTGGGTGGTCTCTTAAGAATTTTCTTGAAATGCACGGGAATGAGAATGTGTTGACCTATGGGGATAAGCAAGAAATAGGTAACGTGACCCTGTTGCAGAAAAATACTAGAACCATCATATGTATATTGAGCGGGCCACATGGATTGAAAAAATATAAATTATTGACCAAATAAAGGCGGTTCTTCTCCGATCCCCATTAAACCTAATTAATCACAACAACTTAACATTCATTTAATTAAACCCTCAACTTTTCTTCCCTTTTTTTTTATATATATATTCTAATCACTACCCCTTTCAACTTTTTAACTTTTAGCTTCTAAATTATCATATTATATAAAAATATTCATTTTAAAAATTCATTCCATGTATACATATTCTGGGTTCATACTCGAAAAAAACTATTCACTGAACGTATAATTGTCTCTTAATAGTTAGTGGACACAAATTTGATGTGTACTTTCAGTATATCTCGACACAATTTTAAAACAAAATGTACGTAAACATAATAAAAATGTGTAGTAGGGTCAAATAATTGTTCCATGAGAAGTTGAAACGCCCGTAAACTAACTCGAACACTCAAAGAAAGGATCGAAACCATAATAAATTAAAATATATTGAACTCTCCGTAAAAAAAGGAGAACCTTTTTGAATTGTTTCCACCTTGATATCCTTTGCTTGTTAGTTAGGTGGGAGTGGAAGTCATGATGGGTTTGGTTAGCTATAGGTTATTGGAATCCACGAGCTTTCATTTGTTTTCAAAGCAAAGGGATAAGCTTTTCTAATTTATCTTCAAATTCTTGCCCTTTTGCTGCTTTCTCAAGTCTAATTTCAATGGAATTTGCTATACATATATATATATATATCACTTTGTACCTCTTCTTTGTCATGTTTTGAGGCTTACCCAGATGCTGTTTTGGGACATTTTGGAAGAAATAAGATTCTTTTTGGAAAAAGATTGTCACTTTAGATGTTTGAAAATGTAAAAAAAGTTTGGTTTTTTGAGCTAAAAACGACAATATGAGTGTGTGGAAATGTTTTAATTTGGATTCATAGATAATGTAAAGATTCTAAAGATGGATTCTATTCCTTGTGATAGCACTTACATCTCTTTTTACTCTTACTTTTCATCTTGTTTTTGTTTTGTGCTCTTCTTTTCTTGCCTTTAATTTGAAATGTCCTATGATTTTAACCCTCGTACAAATGTTTGTGCGTGGTTTTTCGATAGATTAGCTCCCGGGATTACTCAAATGTATATTGAGAAGATAATTGTTTGTGTAACGATGCATACCCAGAATTTAGAATTTGGATTCCACACCTGATAGTCCCGACATTCTCCTGCATCTCTTGTGATATGCCCGCATTACTTACTTCTCGCTTCTAAGAGTGAAGACTTTCTCCACAGACCAATTCGCCCCGACATTCTCCTGCATCTCTTGCAACATGGCCACGATACTTACTTCTCACTTCTAACTGTGAACACTATTCCCATAGACCAACACGAGTTCTTTCAGTATACTTTGTCATCACTCATGTTTCTTAATAAAATTTCTAGGAGGTCAACCAACATAAAATTGCTCCAAGAAAAACACGCTTAACTTTAGAGTTTTTATGATTGAACCACGAAAAGGAAGGTGCACATTGTTGGTATAAGTAATAACTTCCAATTCTTTTAAGTCTTTCTTAGTCATACTATCTTAACGATTGCTTTCATTCAGAAATGGTCTCGATTCATTCATGTATCTCTCATTTACTCGAATATCAAAGTTACGTCCCGTCAAGAATTATAGGTTATGTTGACATTATTCTAATAGCTTAAGAAACAAAACCAAGCCATCTTTTTTATGAAACATGGTCCAAAATGGTCCATTTTGAAAAGCTCTCTATGTCCTTAATTGGAACCCATGATGATACTCTTTCTTAATTGTCGTCCTCTCCTAACTACCAACCTAATCATAGCGGATATCTCTTAAATATTGATGGAAACAATTAAGCTAGTTCCAACCAGATCTAGTTGAGTTAGATTTAGATAATGTTAATTAAAACGATCTAGTTGTTCTTGACAAAGACGGGTAGTTTTAAAGCGTGTCGTTTTCCTATTATTTAATCCGACCTTAATCAGGTTCGTTGTAGGAGTGGTCCATGAAAACGTTGAAGGAATAAAAGAATAAGGGCAAAAGCAAAAGCAATGGAAGGAGATGGCCATGTGTTTTTGGCTTCAAATGTTGTATTATATTACACAAGAGAGGTAGCTTAGCTTGATGCATGTGCTAACTCAATTATATATTCATATTATTCTAAGATCATCAAGTTCTTCCAAATGGGTTTTCTTTTTTCTTTCAAATTCTTTCACTTTCATTTAGTAAGCTTAAAATGGCATTGATCAAAGCCAATAAGTTAGCTTAAAAGGGCTCAAAAAGTGACACTTCTAATCATTTCAAGCTCAAATTTTGGAGCTTTGGAGTGCCCCAAAACCCATCTCAAAAGACACCCCAAATGAAGTTAACCCAATAAGTTCTTAGTTCTCCCATTTGTTTATTCACAAAACCCTCCAATCATTCCCTCATAATAATGTTTCCAATTGAGTGCAAGGAGGAGATCGAAACATTCTTTTATAAGAGTGTGGAAACCACTCTCTAGTAGACGTGTTATAAAACCTCGAGGAAAAGCCTGAAAGGGAAGAACGCAAAGAGACAATATCTGCTAATAGTAAGTTTGGACTGTTACAAATGGAAACCACTCCCTAGTAGACGTGTTTCGAGGAAAAACGTGAAAGGGAAAAACCCAAAGAGACAAGATATGCTAACAGTGGGCTTGGACTGTCACAAATGGTGTAAGAGCCAGACATGAGGCGATGTGCCAACGAGGAAAGAGTCTCGAAGGGGTGAACATGAGACGGTGTGCCAACAAGGACGCCGGACCCCGAAGAGGATGGATTGGGGGGTCCCACGTCAATTAGAGAATGGAACGAGGTGGATTGGAAGGTCCCACTTCGATTAGAGAAAGAACGAGGTACCATTAATCTAACCCAAAAAAAAAAAAAAAAAAGCAAAAAAAGTGGAAACTTTCACACATGGGTAAGTGACTAAAGAGCAAAACTCTAAGTTCTTCCATAAAAGCTCAACCTTTGAGGTTCTTTTAGTTACTTTCATGGAGGACATCCATCCAACCCTAACTGACACGTAAGCAAATCAGAGCTGATATGTCACTCTCTGATTGGACAACCATAAGATCAAGAAAAAAAAAAAACAGGGCTGAGCTGTCAGTCTCTGATGGACAACCATAAGATCAAGAAAAAAACAGAGCTGAGCTGTCAGTCACTGATTGGAGAACCATAAGAACAAGAAGCAGCAGAGAGATGGGTTGCACGAAAGGAGTTAGTGGAAGCAAATGGAATGAGATTATTCTTTTGATGAAAACCCCAAAGAAAATACAAATCTGAGTCGGATGATAACTTTATTATGAACAAAAAGTAGATACCCTTCGCAGTTTCTGTGTATCTCTGTTTCTCTCTCTGTTTTCTTGTTTATATGTATAAGGCATAATTAATGCCTTCAGTTTGCTGTATTTCCCCTTCTTTTTCTTGTTCTTTCTCTCTTCTTTGCTTGTTTCAACAATGGCGGATCAATTCCCTTTGATTGAAGAACTCAAAAACATCATTCCTAAGGATATTTCATCATCTTCTTCGTCGTCTTTTGAAGAATTCGTCTCTGGATATTACTTTCATGGCGATCCAATTCTCTGGAGCTCCATAGCTCGAGCTTCGTGCTCTGAAAATGGTGATTCTAATGGTAATGATCAATCGAAATCCCCATCTTCTTCTTCTTCTTCTTCGTCGTCTTTTCGACTGTTTTCGAGCGAAAAATCTGAGATTTCTGGTGGGAATTTGATCGAAAACTTTCGAGGAATTCGAAAGTTTGAAAGTAATCTTCACCCAGATGGAGATGCGTTTGTTCCTGTGAATTTCTTGGAGGCTTCTCCGACTCTGTTTCAATCTCGAACAGATTCAACAAATTTGACTCTGTTTCTTCAAGAATCCGCCATTGTTGATCCGTCCCCTCGAAACCCATTTCAAATTCAAGCTCAAAATGGGCTCCAATGGCTGAAGAACAATCAGAATCAGAGCCAAGCAGCCGCCATTGCTGCTGTATCGTCAAGAAATTACAGCGATTTCTGGCTGGGAGCGACGAAGACGCAGCCGATGAAACAGAGTGGGAGAAAACAGGGGAATCACAAAACAGAGTCGACGGCGACGGCGGTTGGGAAGTTGTTTAGAGGCGTCCGGCAGCGGCACTGGGGGAAATGGGTGGCGGAGATTCGACTTCCAAGAAACCGGACGAGAGTCTGGCTCGGGACATTCGATACCGCCGTCGAAGCCGCCATAGCTTATGACACCGCCGCCTATATGCTGAGAGGGGAATTTGCACATTTAAATTTCCCCGACCAAAAACACCGCCTGAAATCCAATTCTCTCAATCGAACCACGGCGGCGCTGCTGGAAGCGAAGCTGAAAACGATCAGTCAAGAGAACACCAGTAGAAAAAAGACTGCCACCTCCTCTACCATCGCCGCGACTACCACCATACCCACCATTGATTCATCTTCTTCAGAGAAGAGATCCAACTTGAGCCAGAATCCGACGAGGATTTCGCCGGAAAACATGTCGGGGAACGGCGGCAACAATGGCGGATCTGAAACAGGGGAGTTGAAGAGAAACCCAGATGAAATATTTGAAATTGAACAACATCTTCAACTCAGCACAACGCCATCTTTGGACATGGATACGATTTGGGATGCTCTGTTAGTTTCTGATTCATAAATTTCTCTATCCCTTTTGGTTTTTATTATTTCTTTCACTGTTCTTCTCTACTCTATAGGAATCGTATGCAATCTTCTTCTTCAGTTCTTCGATTTTTCTAAATTCTTAATGATTTATTTGGAGGAACTTTTCTTTTCCTATATTTTTTTAAAACCCCGTATTGAATGGAGAGGAGAACGAAACATGTTCTTTATGAACGTGTGAAAACCTCTCTTAGCAAATGCGTTTTATAAACCTTGAATGGCAACAAGGAGGCTGAGCCCCAAACGGGGTGGACACAAGGTAATGTGACAGCGAGGAGGCTAAGCCCCAAAAGAGGTAATGTGGAGGCTGAGCCCCAAAAAGAGTGGACACAAGGTAATGTGCCAGCGAGGAGGCTGAGCCCCGAAGGGGTGGACACAAGACAATGTGCCAGTGAAGAGACTGAACTTCGAAGGGGAGTGGACACGAAGGGATGTGTTAGCAAGGACACTGACCCAAAAGGGAACGAAGCATTCTTATCCTTGGAATCACTCTCATTCAGATGTAGCCTCTGTATTCATGTACCCTCCTTTACATGAGTATCACAGTATAGATTTTCAATTGATACACTAATTAGTTTAAAATTCAAACTATATAAAACACGTATGCCTCAATACATTAGAGTGACTTACAAGCTGAGCTACCTTAGTCGACCTAAAATACACGAACCCATTAACTCAGATTGAATCAAACCGACACAATTTAGGTTTGTCTACCCAATCAAATACAAGGTCTTATAGAAGGGATAGGTGTTAGGGAGGAGGTGGGTTTCCCATTGCATATTGCTTGGTCCATTCTCTAGCAATCTTAGTGTAATTGAGCCAATGATCGAGGTACATTCTTGAAGCTTCATTAATGGAGCTTTCATCAGGTTCTGGGTTTGATAGAATTGAGCATATGGAAAGCATTAGTGTTTCAATGGTCAATGCTGGAGACCAATTGTCTGTCAATATATCGATCAAAATGGTTCCATCTTCTTGTATGTTCGGATGGAAGATCTGTTCAATCAAACACAAACAAAGTTGTTCAAATCTTCCAAATGAAAAATTATCCAAATTTTGAGCTGAATTTAAGTTTGGAATGTCGGGTTGCTTTCATATAAGAAACACCCAAATTCCCGACCTGAAGTGATTAGAATCTTTCGAGTGGGAAGAGTCAAGTTTGAATGTTGTTTTGCGACATCAAAAGAATTTATTCGTTATGTTTTCAACTTCGAAAAGTCGACTCACGAAATAGGTCTTCAGTTGATGGTATAATCTTAGAAGTCTAGCTCGAGATTTTTTCATCTCTGAAGACCAAGACCAGTACCATATCGAGAATTCTAATAGATTAATTATTTCATTTGCCCATTAAACACAAAATTTTATTCGAGAATTCTATTATACATAAATTTTAGATTAATTATTTTAAAGATTTAATTGAAATTATAAGAATTTAGATACAAGAAGTTAAAATTATGGAAAAATTCAGAAAATATAAGAAAAATAAGAAATGTAAATGACGAGAATAGACATAACTAACCTTGGTAAGAAACTTGATTAAGGGAGGGCTCAAGGGGTAGTTGGAGGGAAATTGAATGGAAAGGTGAAAAATACCGCCATCATAGCAAGAAAAGGCCGGCCCAATCACAACCCCTTCCCACCGTAAAATATCCGCTCCGACCGGCCCGAAGCTGCAGTGCGTCGCCGCCGCCTCGTTCATCGCTCTCAACTCGTTCTCAATCCGATACATCGCACTTGTTTTTTCTTCATTTCCACTCCCGTCCCCGCCATCTCCGTCGCTATTTCTACCAGGACGTGGCGGCGAAGCCTCTGGCTGTTTAAAGCCTTCGTCGGCGGCGGTCGGAATCGGCAGTTGCTGCGCAGGCATAGGCTGGCCGAAGTCGCCGTGGATGATCGGAACACGAGGCGGTGAATCCTCTGGCTGTTTAGAGACTTCGTCGACGATCGGAATCGGCAGTTGCTGCGGCGGATTTGGATGGCCGTAGTCGCCGTGGATGATCGGAACACGAGGCGGTGAATCCTCTGGCTGTTTAAAGACTTCGTCGACGATCGGAATCGGGAGTTGGTGCGCAGGCTTTGGCTGGGCGTAGTCGCCGTGGATGATCGGAAGAGGAGGCGGCGGCGGGGTGTGAAGGCGGTTGTAGACGGTGGAAGAGGAGGATTTTGTAGAGAAGCAACAGCAGAGAAGGGAAAGAACCATTGGCGGAGATAGATAGATTCGATCGGAATCGCGAAGGGAGGAATTGAGAAGAAGACCGAAAGGCTTAAAGAGAGAAAAGAAGGGTAGAAATAAACGTTGACTTGACTTGACTTCGAATTGGAAAATTCTGCAGGAAAAGGTGACGTGGTTCATTTTGATTGGCTTTCACTTTTCATTGCATTTACTACTAATATAATCAAATTACAATATTTTTTTTTTTATTTTAAGATTTTTTAAAAAATTAATGTATCTTAGTCGTTGAACAATCAATTTAATATTTATTTTACACCGAACATATTGATCAAATTCATTAAATTCGAACATTTCTCATAATAACTTGAAAATTATTAATCAATCTCATCGATGAGATGAGAGCCACCCTAATCAATCAGAAAAAGAGGAAGGGAAGGAACCACTGGAGATTCATCCAACTTTACATCTTCGGCTCGAAACTGCTATTGTGCTTATTGGGTCTATCAGCTACCTAAATAAATGATGATAAATGTCTCTCTATACTTATTTGGTCTATCAACTACCTAATTAAATAATGATATGTCATGACCCAAATTTTAAAAATGAGGTGTGACTTAGTGGAGTGTGTATGCATGAAAAACCCGAAAAAACCAACACAAATCATTTATTTCCTAAGAAGAAAGTTTATCAAATCATTTATTTCCACGTCTCTCAAACATGCCCCCTCTCAAATCGTAGAATCACGCATCTAAAAACGAAAATGTAGCAAGGATGAGTATAAAAGTTATACTCAATTGGTAACCTACTTGTAGGGTCTCATCGCATTCTAGGCTTAACAGATTCCCAAGGGCTCTAGGACTTTGATTCTAATCTTATCCCTTTAGGGTTATTATTCTAGTTCTTCGTCCTTTCATTTGAAATCCTGAGAATTCCTTAAGTCGAGCTATGAATGACTGGTGTCCCTCTACGAGGCAATACCTCATGCATGGCTCTATGAGGCTATATAGTGTCTTACCTGGGGTGAGCTGAAACCTCCTAGGTCCATAAAGTCAGTCACTCTCATTGGGGGGTGCGACCCCTCCCGACCCCTCATCCAACTCATCCAGCTAATGGGTTGTATGACGTGGGTCTCTCATTCCCTATGCAAAATGGCTAGGTTCAATCAAACTTCAATATATAAAATAAAATAAAAAAAAGAAAAAAGAAAACATGTTTCCCCCACAAAGCTATTGACATCGATCACACATCTAGCAGCCCAAGGATACTCCTAAGGTGGTTCGTAAGCCATGGTGGTCTAGTAGGCTCCTAGGGGAAAGAAAATAAACATACATGCTCAACAGAACACTCAAAGTAAAGGTAATAACATTCATGAAGCACCCAGAGCACAAATCACAAATTCTCATCCTTATTTCAACATGAAATAAACATTCATAAAGCGTAAAACATAAAACATACTAGCATTATATACGTCATGCTTCCATGCTCTAAATTTTCTAATCACCTAGGTTCATTTCATGGTAAAACTAACTACCAAAGGTAAATATTCTAGCATGCATGCATCCCAATCAAATCCTACCTAAATTCAGTGGGGTGACTTACATGATTGACGCGTGCCCTTCGTTCAGCATCCAAACCTGGATAGGGAGGTTAACTAGTAGGAAACAAAGTAGGGAATGAAGGATCCAGTTGAAATGTTGAACAAAAGGCAACCAAAATTTCTTCCCAAAACAAAAGAGATTCTTTACAAGTAATGGAAGGTTAGAAGAAATGAATGGTGGTAAGCTAGAGACAATGAATGGAATGGTGGTAAGCTAGCTACTATCTTAATCTTCTATAATGGCTGTTGTTGTTGGCTCTGCTTCTTCCTTTGCTGCCTCCATCATTATCAACGAATCCCCCACAAAAACTTCCTTATCTTCTATAATGTCTCTTCTTGTTGCTTCTGTTCCTTCATTTGTCGCCTCCATCATTACCACCGAATCCCCGGCGAAAACCTCCTTATCTTCTACAATGGCTGCGGTTGTTGGTTCTGGTTCTTCATTTGCCACCTCCATCATTACCACCGAATCCCCCGCGAAAACCTCCTTATCTTCTATAATGGCTGCTGTTGTTGGTTCTGGTTCTTCATTTTCCGCCTCCACCATTACCATCGAATCTCCGGCAAAAACTTCCTTATCTTCTATAATGGTTGTAGCTGTTGGTTGTGGTTCTTCATTTGCAGCCTCCACCATTACCATCGAACCCCCGGCGAAAACTTCCTTATCTTCTATAATGGTTGTAGCTGTTGGTTGTGGTTCTTCATTTGCAGCCACCACCATTACCATCGAATCCCTGGCGAAAACTTCCTTATCTTCTACAATGGCTGTTGCTGTTGGTTCTGGTTCTGGTTCTTCATTTGCCACATCCACCATTACCACTGAATGCCCGGCGAAAACTTCCTTATCGTCCTTGACCGTGCTACTCTCTTGTATAATGGCTGTTGTTGTTGGTTCTGGTCTAGTCTCGCAGCGTTCCTCCTCAGCCAAGACGTTAACATCCACATTGCCAACTCCTTGAGGTGCTGCTGCACCTTCTTCCTCATCCTCGTCCTCGTCCTCTTCCTCTTCTTCCTCCTCCTCCTTATCTTCAACATAAATTGTATCATTATACGGCATATGAGGATGTTCGCCACCCTCGGTTTCTTCGTTTTTGTCAGCAGCATAGACCATATTCAGGTCTGTCCCAGGAAGAAGCTGCTGTAATGGCACTGCATGACTGATGATTTGGCCTGTCCTCAGCTTCTCTCTGTAATTCTCCATCTCAATTCTGTATCGTTCTTTATCTTTCATAGCTTTCTCCTGATAAACCTGCAAGTAAAGAAAAAACTATCAACACCGGCTGTGACAGATTACCAAATGTGACAGATTCTAAACTAAAGAGGTATTGCAAATCCTTACTGTTTTTTCAGACTCATTAAGTTTATTCCAAAGCTCACCAATCATTCTGCTTATCTCCCTGTCCTTCCCTGGATGTAATGGTTTGAGTCTAGCATGCTGCTCGGCGAAGAAGAAATTGTAGCCACTTCTATTCGGCTTTGGATGAGCTGGATCCCTTCGTTTGATCTCGGATTTCTTCCTCCGGCGACGGCGCTGAGCATTTGGTGTAGTGGAGGTAGTACCATCTTTGGTGAAAACACTACCAGGCTGGAACACTTGTTGAGCAGGTTGCTCTGGAGGAGTCATATAAAGCACACCTTTTAGCTTCTCATTTCCTACAGTAACAGTAACGAGATATCCGCTTTCAAATTTTCCATCAATGACTCCAACCACCGGAAACCCTCCCGCTGGTGGTACCGAACTCGGAGCAACTGTAAGTTGAAAAGAGTTATCCGTTTATGAATCAGAGAAACTAAGTGTACTTATATGGCATATCATACGAACTCGTAAAGAAGACACCTGCTGGAAGTTCGGTTGCAGTAGTCTGCGGCTGCTGCTGGGGTGCTGGCCGATTGGATGGCGGCAACATAGAGGTCATCGTCCCTTGTGTCGGAATTGGCACTGCACTTGGGGTTGGAGAGGAATCTGAAAGATTGTTATGTTAGAATATGGCATGCTCTTCAGGAAAAAGAAGGGTGCTCTATTTTAACAAAGGGTACCAGAAACTTTTGGTGTCCATCCCACGGCTTTAAAGAAGTAAATCTGTTCAAAATGATGAATTAATGAGAGATAATACTTCCTCAGCACAAAAGATGCATTGGTGGCTGTCGAAGGAAATTTGAAAACTGAAGTTACTTCTTTCCATCTTCTCTCTCTTATAACCTGCCAAATTTTCAACAGATGTTAACTAGAACGATTCAACTTTTATCCATTCACCCAACGAGCTATGCATGAGATTCTGTGAGATCCCACGTCAATTTGAGAGAGAAACAAAGCATTCTTTATAAAGGTGTGAAAACCTCTCCCTAACAGACTACGTAGAGAAACAAAGCATTCTTTATAAAGGTGTGAAAACCTCTCCCTAGCAGACGCGTTTGAGGGAAAGCTCGAAAGAAAAATCCCAAAGAAGACAATATCTACTAGCAGTGGGCTTGGACTGTTACAAGTGGTATAGAGCTAGGTTCCACCGGTGTACCAACGAGAATGCTAAGCTCCGAAGGTGGGTGGACACTGAGCAGTGTGCCATCGAGGACGTTGAGCCTCAAAGGGAGTGGACACTGAGCGGTGTGCGAGCGAGGACGCTGGGCCTTGAAGGGGGGTAGACACCGAGCAGTGTGCTAGCGAGGAAGTTGAGCCCCTAAAGGGTGGATTGTGAGATCTCAAATCAATTAGAGAGAGGAACGAAACATTCTTTTAGAACCCAAGCCCTTTTTTCAGAAAGGATTATAGCATCAAAACTGATCACTTGAAGAGTAAAAAACCACAGCCTTCTAAAGATATTCAACAATCATACAAATGAACGAAAAAGCTGGAAATAGACTCAAATAAACACCTTATATATGCCCTCTAAATATCAATCATCAAGTTTCAGAAATGAAAATATTGATCACAATATTCATAGCAAGTCTATTTTACCTTCTCAAGGCCACCACGAGCAGTGACCTCCACGAAAAGCCGATGCAGGTCCAGTTCTTTCCCACCAATAATGGGGATCCTGCATTTGGGAGGTAAAAGTGAAACATAAGAAGTGCATGAACTTGTTTGAAAAATCTTTCAAACAAGCAAAATCATACATTACTTCCATGTCAAGACCAGGAATACAAGGCAGGTAAAAGAGGAGATTTTGAAGAAAAGTACATGAACTTGGTTCCCATAATAGAATGGAGCTTTTCCAAGGACGCCATAAAGAGCTTGGGATCGGCTATGAGATCCTCATACGTCGTTTGCGGTGGCGGGTATGGAACACAGTTAGAAGGAGCTTCAACCACGGCCAGTTGCTTCCCCCCAGCAGAAGAAGTCGATGTCATGGTCAACTCCTTCTTGCTATCCCAGCCTGCTTCAGTTCTTTCCTCTTCTACCATCAACCGATCAACTCTGCAAGCACATATCTCACAGTGTTATAAACAAAATTTGAAGACAACACTACAGCAATAAAAGGTTGAACAAATCTCAAATGAGAGGCCTTTTGAATCATAATGATGTTAGAAACTAAGGTGGAAGTAGAAATGGAGAGTGTGTGATACTTACATCTGATTAATTCAATTGTAATGGGTACATGTGAAAAATGATGAAATAAATGAATCTACCCCAAATCCCCATGCCTAAAGTTGGGAAAAGATATGAACCATTGGCTGTCTAAAGGTTTTGAACGACAAGAAACCCCCAAAATGTATAGTAATTGTGCTCATTCTTAAGGGCAGAAACGCTAATGTATTATACACCAAGCCCACCGCTAGCAGATATTATCCTCTCTGAGCTTTCTCTTTCAGCATTCCCCTCAAAGTTTTTAAAACGCGTCTACTAAGGAAATATTTCCACTCACTTATAAAGAATGCTTCATTCTCCTCCTCAACCGATGTGGGATCTCACAATCCACCCTCCTTCGGGCCCAGCATCGGCACTCGTTCCCTTCTCCAATTGATGTGGGAACCCCTCCCCCCTCCAATCCACCCCCTTTGGAGTCCAGCATCTTTACTGGTACACCGTCTCGTGTCCACCCCCTTTGAGGCTCAGCCTCCTCATTGGCACATCGCCCGATGTCTAGCTCTGATACCATTAATAACCGCTCAAGCCCACCACAAGCAGATATTGTCCTCTGGGCTTTCCCTTTCAGGCTTTCCCTCAACGTTTTTAAAACACATCTTCTAGGAAGAGGTTTCCACACCCTTATAACGAATGTTTCATTCATCTCCCAACCAATGTGGAATCACGTTTATAATGAATGTCATAGGCTAACAAAATGAACAGATGCAACAATGATATGCCCCAAATGGATGGAGAACTATCAGTGACTTCTATTCAGTCTACCTCACATCCAAGAAGTATCAATAGCCGTTGAGTATGCAATGTTATTTACTCGTTCCACAATGAAAGCTGAAGAATGCCCTGAGAATATGGGTATTATATACTTGAACCATTAAACCATACAATACCAACAGCAAGGCAGCTCACAGGAAGGTTTTTAAACCAATAGAGAAAATCAGAGAGAGACATGTATAAACAGCTTTGATTCTTCTCCTCCAGTCACCAAGATAATCTTCCCACAATTCCCTTTATATAGCATACAAACAGAAACTTCATGGAGATTCATAACCCATGCAAAGATTGAATTAACTATACATCGCATGCAAAGATTCATAAATGGCCAAAAACAACAGAAACCTCAAGGAAATTAGAAGTTTAGAACTGAGATAACAAGAAACACCACAACTACCTGAACAGATGAAATAACTCCAAGTAATAAGGTAGGCATTCAAGGACCCAAAAAAGAAAATGGCTCAGCAGCAAAGCTGCCACAGCCATGAATTGATCTCAGAGAACCAAGGGGGCTGAACCCAAGGAACTAGAAAAAAGAAGCTAGAAAAAGGAGGCTAAGAGAAGCGCCATTGCAATAAATCCCTCTCACAGGGAAAGTTTCAGGCCTAGTACAGAGCTATTGACGTTTCCCTGACATTCCAAAGATATCTAATGGGTATTAAACAATTGTCTCCTCTATATTGACAAAGCCAAAAAGCACTTTTCCTTCTTCTTCTTCTTCTTCTTTTCTTCTTTTCTTCTTCTTCTTCTCCCTATTTCCCCATTATCTGACACCATATCAGATTTCAAAACTTGCAGATTTCTCAAGAAACCATTCATTAAAATAAAGAAACCCCACATTGAAAAACACGAATCAGAGTAGAAATTAATGGTTACTAAATCCGTGTTCGAACAGTGTATTATTGAAATGAATTATGAAAATGCAAAATGCAAACAATCCAGATGATGAAATGACAAAATAAACAGTCGTTTTTTAAAAAAAAATTCATGAAAGGATACTTACTTTAGAGATAAAGAGAAGAAAAGATGAATTGAAAATTCATAAATGCCCAAAAAAAGAAAAGAATAGAAAGATTATGAAAAAGAAGAAAGGATTAGAACTAACCATAACCAGTGCTAATTAAGAGGACATTGATGCGATAGAAAACCAAGAACAAGAAGTAACCGAGAGCATTGGATGAAGGAGAAGGGCAAATTAGGAATTGAAAAATACGGAAGTTATGGAGGAAAATGAGGAATACGTTATGGCGGGGCGTTCGGGTTCGTTCTTCATCCTCAAAACTGTTATTAATTGTATTTATAACCTTTTTTTTTCGGTTTTTTTCTTTTAAATTTCATTATTTTGGTATTTACTTTATTATTTCATTTTTTTCAACTACATACTAAAAAAAATTAATTCAAATTTTTTTTAATGATTTAATGGTTTTTTTTTAATTTGTGAAATAATATTAAATATAGTTTTTAAAAGAATTTTTATAGTGATAATAAATGTAAAATTAAGAGGACCACATTTATTGAGTTTTTTTTTTTTTTTTTTTTTTTTTTAATATTGGTCGAGAGGAAATTAGTATTTTTTTTTAAGGTTCAAATTCGATAGAAAAATATATATTATCATCTAAAATGGAATGTTTTTATTTTTATTAATATGGTGAAATAAAAAAATAATTGAAATTTTATTTTGTAAAAAAATAGTTTTTGAAGTTGAATTTTTCGAAATTATGTTTTTTTATATTTTTTATAATACGAAAAATTTCGAGATGGTAATATACGAGACTGTTTCTTTGTCAAGTATCACACTAGCATCGAGTTCTTCTCGAACGTTTCGATTAGGGAGGTCGGCTCAAGGTTGATGAGTTCACCCTGAGAATTTGGGCCCTTGTAACCTTTGGGCCTTTTCTCAGTCCACCCATCAAAGCCCAGTGGGCCTACCCACGAAAGCCCTTTTCTTTATTATCGGTTCAAATTTGGTTTTTATTTTTAATTTCATGTTCATATATTTAGAGTAATTGATTAGAGATTTTCAACTTTTTTTTAAAATTAAATTTTCAATAAATTGGGTGAATATTATTATTATTATTATTATTTATCTTTCTTATAATTAAATATTTCATTGAATTAAAAATTTATTTTTTTAAATGGGTTTGACCAAACTTTTGAAATGATAATAAAAAAATAAATATTAATTTATTATAAAAAAATTTTAAATCATCGATGAATGTCGTGTATTTTATATCAGTTGAGTTATGCTCATTCTAACTATAAAAGTATTTGAGTATCTGAGTCAAATTTTTTTTTTTTTATAACTTTATCTCATCTAGGTCGTAAATTTAAAATCATTGATAAGATCTATTTTATTTGAGTGATTGAAATCTTAATTTATGTCTTAAAGACATTCCATCAACAAAATAATCTAAATTTTATTTTTCCTCAAAATGGTTTTTGATTATTTTAAGATTTTTAGATATTTTAGATCTAAAAGTCTTATTTTTTAATAAATATTTTAGATCAAGTTCTGAGTCACAATGATTTGGAATGAAATCGTCTTGATTTGAGGGTTTAGCGTTTGTGGTCCATGAGTTTTTATATCTACAACGTTTACGAGAGTTCTTAGATCTAATTGAGTATGATTTTTATGTCAAAATTATTTTTAAAAAATTAAAAAAATTACGATGATTTGATAGAAGATAAGTTAATAAAAATGATGATTGTATAAGAGAAACAAAAAAAGAGAAGGTTTAGGGATATCAAATGGATTGATTTTTTCATACAAAATTCCAACAATATCTTTTTTTATGTCTGCACGAGGAACAGCATTGTTGTCTTCTTGTTCCTTTTGTGTTTAAATTTCAACGCTACAAAACCCTAAAAGTTGAATACAACCACTCACAAAAGGACTTCAAAAATAATTATAAATCATAAAAGGATCATTGTGGAAACTATTGTAAATGGTGGAAAACCAAAAACCCACCTTTTTTATTTTTCACGAACGCACCAAAATTCGAAACCGTGGCAACAATCGTTGAATGAATATCACCTAATTGAACAACTTACGAGCACATAGACAACAACATTGTCTATCGGATTTTCACAAATTACCCTCACCGATACTTGACTCACGGCTTAAGCATCGATCACGGTAATTTGCAAGCACATTTCAATCCCGTTCTTCTGAAGATATACAAAATTCGAAAAAATAAGTAGCTAGCACAAATGGGCAACAATCGTTGAATGAGTATTACCTACTTAAGCAACTTACGAGCGTATAGAAAAACATCATTTTTTTTTTTTTTTTTTTTTTTTACATCTCTAGCTTTTGTTATCAATAGTTTAACATGTAATTTATGTCAACCACTTTGAAGCTTTCTTTAATCAAGTATCTAAGAATAATATTAAATTTGAAAATAAATTAAATTTCAAACTCATTTGGTGGGAAAATTAAATTTATATTAATAAATATCCAAAAAGAAAAAATGGGTAAAAATAATATTTTAAAATTTTGTAATTGAAACATTTGGTTGAACAGTTAAACCTACCCTTCTAAAATTTAAAAAAAAATTAATTAATTAATTAATTAATTAACGATGATAAAAAATAAAATTTATAAATAGTAACTTTCAATTCTTTTATGTAAAAGTCAAATAACTAAATCATTACTATATATATTATAAATAAAAAATGGATAGAAATTAAAAAAAAAAATCTTATAAAATAATATATTATATATTTAAGATATTTTTTATTTTTAAGTTTAGTGGAGGGATAATTAATTTATAATATAACTATTATTTAATTATTTTCTTTTTAACCATGGTTATTTTATTTGGGAAAAGGACAAAAATTAACAAAGGTTGGTTGAAGGGATTTCATCTCCTTCCCACTAAAGAGAGTAAAGACAAATGTGTTTTTAAAATTAAATAATATATTTTGCTTAAAAAAGAATTTAAAAAATGCATTTATTTTTATTATATTATTAAATACAAAGAGTAGGTAACCCAACTCCAACTTTCAACCAACATAAAGCAAAAGCAATTGTGAACTTATAAAATAAATGCTTCAAAAATAAAATAAAAAATTATTTTTCTTTTCAATAAAATTACTTTTTAATTAAAATATAATTAATTTAAGCATTCTCACGTTACGAGACTATTAACGAACGTGGAGTTGACGACGATACGTAACGAGCAAAAGCGGATAATATCTACTAGCGGTGAGCTTGGGATATTACAGCCACATTACTGCTTCTCGCTCCTAAAACCAAAAGTTTCAATTATTTTACGTCTTCCTCAATCATTCTATTTTCATGATCGCTCTAATTTAGATGTGATTGATGTACTCTTTCTTTGAACGAGCCCTAATCACTACCCTCCCTAAGTGATCAAAATTAGACACGTGTCAACTCGATTTACGTTTAAAACCCGAACACAATAGATAACAACGGGACATAATATCTCTTAGTTTTGCTTTTAATTCATGTATATTTTAAATATTTGTTCGTTCGTCAAGTTATGCTTAATTTATTATTTATATTAAATAATTTCCATATTGTTTCTCGTGAAAAATTGTTGCATTAATTAATATAAATATTATTAAATGTATAGAATTTTGTCACGCTGTTTGAACATTCTCCCACAAATCATTGAAATTAAATATAAAAATTGAATGAAATAATTAAACAATAAAAAACAGAACTTTACGCGTAGCTTTGATTTGTATTTTATGAGCCAAACTTTGGTATATAATTATTTTAAATAATGGTTGGAGGGACTGTGACAGTTAGAATGAAGGCTGACAGTCAGGATCCACGCAATGAACGGTTGTGGTTGGACCGTGATTAACGTGACTGTACATGCAGGGGGGATAAGTTTCTGACAGCCGGGTAATCCGCCATTATTTAGTCA
The DNA here is from genome assembly GCF_057944985.1 of Cucurbita pepo subsp. pepo. Taxonomy (NCBI): domain Eukaryota; kingdom Viridiplantae; phylum Streptophyta; class Magnoliopsida; order Cucurbitales; family Cucurbitaceae; genus Cucurbita; species Cucurbita pepo. The sequence continues at coordinate 1,939,486 of NC_141814.1, read as the reverse complement.
GCCGTTTTGGACCGGACCGCTTTCCCATGTGGACCGTCTTCCTTTGACTTTTACTTTCCTTAAAATTAAAAGCTTGTCATGATGATTTAAATTGTTTTTAAATAATACTTATTAAATAGTTCGAGCTACTCCAATTCCACGTCATTATCTTTAAATTTTTATTTTTTAAGAAAATAATATTAGATTACTTAAAACGGTTTTATTTTTTAAATTTGGTTAATAATTCAAATATTTCATTAAAATCGCGTGAGGAAATAAACCGATTCTTCAAAAATAAAACTAAAATTATTATGAAATAGAGTGTTCGAGCGTTTTATGTTCATTTAACGTGATTCTACTAATGTTGTACTCGACACGACACATAAGTTAAAATGCTAGTTTGATTGTGTCATTTAGATTGGCGTTTTCTCGACTTGATATATACTAACGCGTTTATTTCTTGATTCACTCTATCGAAAAAATAAAATTTTAAGTGTAATTATTTAATTAAAATGGAATGCGTATAAGTTTGGTAAAAAGAACAATGGCTCGGACACTTGTTTGTGAATAATTTTATGATCAGAATTTAGAGTCTAGATTCGGTATTTGATAGCCTCGATATTTTTCTATGACATAGTTACATTACTATCTCTCGATTTTAAATGTGAAGACTATACTCACAGAGGAACACGAGTTTAGAATTTGATATATATAATTATTATTTTTTTCGAAATAAAAGTTTTAATAATTCCTTTAAACTTTTAAAATAGTCTACAAAATACTTTTATAGTTTTAAAGGAAGGTTAGTTCTTTATTTAAAAAATATTATTGAAATTTTAATCGTATTTCAAAAATACTTTTGAACTTTAAAAAATTTCATTAATACCCTTCAATTTTTTAAAAAGTTAAAAAATATATGCTTAGTAATATATCTAAAAAATATCTATTAAATTTAAAAAATAGTATTAACATATTTTACCCTTATAAAAAAAGTTCAAAATTTTGTTACCATGAATATATAGATGAAAATCGATTACTTCCAAACTTTTAACGCTATTTTTTAAAAATTTTGAAGTTTTTAAAAAAATTAAGATGGTTAATAAAACTTTTGAAATAAAATATTTACCGCTGGTAAGATATTTTTTAACATTTCTTTTTTAAATTTAAGAGTTTATTTATTTTTTAATTTTTTTAATTTTTATAAAATTTTTAATGAAACTACAAAATTAAAAAATATTTTTTTAATTTGGCAAAAAAAAAAAAAAAAAAAAACTTAGAATTGAATAGAGGTGAGTTGTACAATTAAATTGAGCCATTAAGGAACATACCTTTTCTCCTAACAAACATGCCACACGTGGGAACATCTGCCAAATGGTGGACAGTAAAGGATTCAGTTTCCTTTTTTTTATTTTTATTATCTTTTTGGAAAAATAAAGACTATTATTCTGATAATTTAAAAAAAATAAATAAATTAAAAAGTGGGTTCTAATTTGGCTACTTGATGACATTCAACTCAACCATGCAACCAAACAACTTTTTATTAAAAAATTAAAAAAATTAAAAAAATTAAAAAATAAAACCCAAAATTAATACAAATATGCGAAAGTTCAAACCTTTCCTCCAAAACCTCCCTTCATGTCCACACTATCTCTTCCCTTTCTTCTTCTTCTTCTTCATCAAACATGAAACTGAACCGCCTCTGTTTCCTTAAACCGGCGGACTTCAACGAAGTCCAGCCGCTTGAACGTGAAGAGCTTCAAAAACCCAGTAATGAACAACAACAAAACAAACAGCATCGCAATCGAGATTGTTGGTCTCAATTTCAAGCCTTTCTCCGAGATTCCTTCTTCAAATTCCAAGACCTCAAAAGGGCTACTTCCTGTTGCTACGGCGGATCCACACAGTTGACGCCGTCCGTCGGTGGCGGCGGTGTGTTTCACGACACCGATGGAGTGCAGCTTTCTGAGAAAGTCGGCGGTGACAACCCCAGAATCTTCAGCTTTGCGGAGCTTTATATTGGAACCAAAGGGTTCTGTGCAGAGGAAATTCTTGGCAGTGGGGGATTTGGGAAAGTTTACAGAGCGAATTTGCCTAGTGATGGAACTCTGGTGGCTGTGAAATGTTTGGCTGAAAAAGGGGAGAAGTTTGAGAAGACGTTTGTGGCGGAGCTGGTGGCGGTGGCCCATCTCCGGCATCGGAATCTTGTTCGGCTTCGGGGGTGGTGTGTTCATGATGACCAGCTATTTCTTGTTTATGATTATATGCCTAACCGGAGCTTAGACAGAGCACTTTTCCGGCGGCCGGAGAACGGCGGGACGGATCTGAGCTGGAAACAGAGAGTGAAAATCGTGAGTGGCTTGGCTGCTGCTCTGTTCTATCTTCACGAGAAATTAGAGACTCAGATCATTCATAGAGATGTTAAAACCAGCAACGTGATGCTTGATTCCAATTATAACGCTAGGCTTGGTGATTTCGGATTGGCAAGGTGGTTAGAACATGAACTTGAGTACCAATACAGGATGCCATCGATGGGCCACCACCAGTTCCGACTGGTCGAAACCACCAAAATAGGCGGCACAATTGGGTATCTCCCACCGGAGAGTTTCCAGAAAAGAAGCATTGCCACTGCAAAATCTGATGTTTTCAGCTTTGGAATTGTGGTTCTTGAGGTGATCTCTGGGCGGCGGGCAGTGGACCTTACATGTCCTGATGATCAGATTATCTTGCTCGATTGGATTCGAAAGCTCTCCGACGACGGTACGCTGCTGCTCGCCGGTGATAGCCGGCTGCCAGATGGGTCTTATAACCTGATTGAAATGGAGCGTTTGATCCATTTGGGTCTTCTCTGTACACTCCATAGCCCACAGTATAGGCCAAGTATGAAATGGGTTGTGGAAGCATTTTCCGGTGGTCTGATGGGGAATTTGCCGGCTCTTCCGTCGTTTCAGTCTCATCCTCAGTACATTTCTCTGTCTTCCCCCACCGGTGGCAGTACAACTAGAAGCACTAGCAGCAGCATAACCACGGCGACAAGATCAGACACAACAACAATCACAGTTAATTGCTCAGATTTTGCATCAGCCAATGGAGAAACCATATATATGACTGCTGAGAATGGCATCAATAACAATTATACCAACAATTCTGATAGGTTTCTTGACAGATCAAAAACCATTCAAATGATTGAAACTCCAAGAGAAATATCATTCAAGGAGATTATTTCAGCCACCAATAACTTCTCCGATTCGCAGAGAGTGGCCGAGCTCGATTTCGGAACTGCCTACCATGGCTTCCTTGACAGCAGCCACCATGTTCTAGTGAAGCGGCTTGGAATGAAAACTTGTCCTGCGCTAAGGGAGAGATTCTCGAATGAACTCCTAAACTTAGGCCGGCTTCGCCATAGAAACTTGATTCAGCTTCGTGGGTGGTGCACAGAACAAGGGGAGATGCTTGTGGTGTATGATTATTCAGCTGACCGTCTCTTGAGCCACCTGCTTTTCCACCATGACAAAGGAGCTTTACAATGGTGCCATAGATACAACATTATCAAATCTCTGGCTTCTGCAATTCTGTATCTTCATGAGGAATGGGATGAACAAGTCATCCACAGGAACATCACTTCATCAGCTGTTATACTAGATCCTGATCTTAACCCAAGGCTGAGTTCTTTCGCTCTTGCAGAATTCCTAACAAGAAACGAGCACGGCAATCATCACGTAACCATAGATAAAAGCAAATCAGCTCGCGGGATTTTCGGGTACATGTCGCCGGAGTATCTAGACTCTGGAGATGCTGTCGCGACAGCTGATATATACAGCTTTGGTGTAGTGGTGCTCGAGGTGGTAACGGGACAAATGGCCGTTGATTTTCGTCGTCCAGAGGTATTGCTAGTGTGGAAGGTCCATGAATTCCTCTCCCGGAAAAGACCACTGGAAGAATTAGCGGATATAAGACTGGATGGAGATTACAACCACCAAGAACTGATGAGACTGCTGAGATTAGGAATCACTTGCACTCATTCAAACCCAGATTCAAGACCAAAAATGAGGCAGATAGTTAAAATACTAGACGGAAATGACCAATGCTTCTCTAAAGAACAAAGAATGGAAAGCATAGAAGGTTGGAAACAGAGAAATGCAACTTCTCTGTCACTGGTTAAGAGGATCCAAGCTCTGGGAATACAGTGAAAAACTCTCTCTTCTTTCTCTTTCTCTCTCTCTTTGATCTCTACACAGAGTTCTTGTTCATATTTTGTAATGTAGATAACAGTCAAGTATGTCTTTTGATGTTCCATTTTGAGTATCAAGGTAGCAGTCAATTGTGTTCTTCTTGCACGTCCACAGCCTTAGACCAATAGCCTTTTCCAATCTAATCATTGAAATGCAATAAAAAAACGGGAAACTATCCATACTTGGTTCTAAATAATGGCAGCATAATCAATAAAAGGCTCTTCTGCCTTTTTAACTCGCATGATTACCACACAGGCATTTCATCGAACATCTTGAGTACAAAAGTCATGATGTCAGAATTCAGTCTTACACACTCAAAACAATTCAGAAAACAAACAGTAAATAATGCAAAGTTCATTAGAGAATTGATGTATTCATAGAGTTCATATCAAAATGCAAGCGAATCGAGAGTAACCAAGATCAGAAAATTTACTCAAAACTGCATAAAAGGTCAGAAAGTGGAAGTAGAACAAAAACCTGCCGCCCCATGAATCTTCAGAGGCCATTGACGGTTGAAAAGAGAGATTTAGGAATCGTACAAAAAGCCTGACGTTTTCTTGATTGACCAGCGTCAGATAAATGAATACACAAAGAAAAGTCGTGGGGTTTCTATAGATGCCATTTGAATTTCAACTCTCAAAACCAAATCCAGCTGAATTTTACCTTCTGGGTTTTGATTTCTTCAAACATGTTCCTACCAAATTTGATCAAACGTGAAATTGGCCGAACTGAGCCGATTTCAAATCTTTGAGGGTAAATTGTCAAATTTGGAAGATTTTTTTATGCCCAAACATTCAATTTTGCCTACATGTTCTTAATAATCATTTGATACCATTAGAAAATTATTATATATATAATGAACAAGGAAATGTATTTTAACTCGTCACCATTGATTTTATCTTTTTTATTTTTCATGTTTATTTAATTAATATTATTTTTGTGTCACATCGTTAAATCGTCATTGAATATTTAAATAATAACATTTTATGAATCTCAAATTTAAAATTTATATGTCAAATATATTTATGAGTCAAATCTTTATAATTATAAGAATTATTAATTAGAGTGATCAAATTATTAGGTAAAATTATAAATTTAATCATGCAGAGTCCTATTTAATTTATTTATCTAAAATAATTGTTTAATTTTAATATATATAATAGTATATTAGTTAGGTTTTTGCCAATGAAAATTAGTGATAAAACGATATTTCCAACGTGTATATTCAATTTTGAGAATAAAGAAAAATTGACTAAGAATTGTATTTAAGAAAAAAAAAATTGACTATTAATTTTTATTTTTTTTGCCGAATTTTATTTTAGAATATTATAAGATAAATATTAGACCAAGTCCAAATAATTATTCAACGCTAATTCTCCCGAATTTGTGAAAGGGAAAAAAAAATTCAAAATGAACAATTTTTAAATTTAAAAATATTATTATATTTTATATTTAATTAAATTATAATGAGTAAAAAATAAAATTACTGTGTGGGTGGGTCTATGAGCGTGGTTATTTTGTTAAAATTTTATATAATGGAACTTGAAATATAGGGATAAATTTGTAATTGCATTAACTAGAATACAAATTGCAAAAGGTGTAATTTGCACTTTTTCTTTGTGGGCCAATTTCATGTTAAATTATTGATACAATCAGAATTAATTTGATTCATATGAGTACGTCAACTATTTATTGGTGGTTTAATATTTTTATTTAGGAGATGATAAGAAGTTAAATTGACAGGACAAACCGGAGATTTGAGCCTTTTACAGGACAAAGAATATGAGTTCATGACATTCCCCTAAAACGGCTGTATGGCTTCAGATTCAATTAATATATATCTCTCTTATACTCGGGTGTCACATTACTTCTTATCTTATCTTTAACATTTATAGGATTACATTTGATTATGTATTAAATGTTTAAATATGAATTTAAAATTTATTTTTATTGGATGTTGAGTAATTATATTAGACTTCCAACCCAAACAACCAATAAAAACAAAAAGGCCATTGCTTTGAGTGCTTACCAACTCTAAAACCCACTTTTCCAACCCTCAAATCCCAATCAATCTTTTCATGTTTCCCCATATTCTTAATTAAAACATATTATTAAATTTAATACTGATATTAAAAAGGAAAAAGTTTTTAAAACAAATAATAAATAAATAAAGGATGAGAGTAAGTGAAAATGGATTATTCAACTTCCAAACACCTCATTAAACTCGATTACAAACATAAAATATTCCCAACGCAACTCAAAAGAGTAAACAGTCGAACCCAAACCTCTATTTTCCAGTTGGGTTAGGTTAAGTTGTCGAGTTGTTCTTTACATTAATACTAAAATATCATAAATCTCAAATACCAATCCTCATAAGTCAGAACACATCATTGGTTTGGTTGGGTAAGATCGTAACCCTACTTGGAGGTAGGTCGGGTTAACCCGGTTCTTATTTTCTAGTTTACCCCACACTGAAAAGACCATTTTTTAGCTTTAGCTTGAGAAAACAACTGCTGAGGAGTTCGTTCAGACATGATCAAATGCACAACCAAGTAATCAAACATGTTTTGGTTTGGAACAAACAGGCATGATGAATCCACTAACATAACATAAATTATCATAAACTTAAACTAAACTGAAGAATTCTAGAAGCATACAAAGAGTATCATTGTCTACTAATAGTGATGAGTATTACCAAAATTGAAGAAAGTAACTGTTTCCGAAGTCGAAAACACAAAATTAGTATTTGATAGGAGCAATGACTTCAAGTTGGGGTCCAAGCTTCTCCTCCGCAACCTTCTCAGCTTTAATTCTCAGCTTATTTAGCTGTTTCTTTTTCTCATATGCAGCCTGAGCTCTTTCCTTCCTCTTCCTCTCAAGCTCCTGCATTCGAATAAGATATCAATATTCAAGAACTTACCTTCTAAATCACGGGTAAATCATCGGGTGGAATCGATAGATGAAGGGCGGGACAAGGAGAAAGGACGGGCCAAATATAACTAACAATCTCCCGCCACTAAGATATTTGCTTAACCCAACTATGGTTATACGTGCTTCAAGTCATAATTAAGGTTGAAAAGTAGGGCGGACCCAAACGGGGTGAATTGGGAAGTCCCACATTGATTGGAGAAGGGGACAAGTGCAGTGAAGACACGGACCCCAAAGAGGGTGGATTGTGAGATCCCACGTCAGTTGGGGAAGAGAACAAAGCATTCTTTATAAGGGTGTGAAAAACTCTCCATAGCAGACGCGCGTTTTAAAAATCTTGATGGGAAAGGTCGTTACAGTTGGTTTAGCCCCTTTATCATGATCTAATGGTTTCCCCACTAAGATATTTGCTTAATCCAACTACATAACCAGGACATACGTGCTTCAATTCATAATTAAGTTCAAAGTTGTATGATCAAAACAATACTAGAAATTGAAGATCACCAGGAAGAAGCGAATTTAAAACCTATGACAAAACAATAAAATAGGTGAACAAATGAAACCCACCAAGCAAGATTAGCATACATAACTCAGCCCAACAAGCAGCAAAATGAACTCGTAGAAACATTCACAATGAAATTTATTTAAGACATAGCTGACTAATTTCAATACAGATAATATTCTCACCTTGATAGTATCATAATGATTCCATCCCACCTCGGAAGAGAGTCTGCCCAACAAGCAGTACTTATGTCCGGCTTGAAGCCTCAAAACCCTGAATTGCCAAAGAAATGTAACCAATTTGTAAATATACGATCTTACAATCAGACTAAAAAAAACACCAAAACATAAACCCACAAATCACAGCTTACTTAAGAGCATCAGGGATGACCATTCTCTTTATCTTATCATACGGAGGAGGAACACCCTCGTATGCCTTTAAACGGGCAAGAGCCGCCGCACCACGCTTAGTCTTATGGGGAATCATCCTACAAAACCCAAAACCCAAATCAAAACCCCAGTCGGAATATTCATTCCCAATCGTGAAGAACCAAATCGAAAATATATAAAATGATTAAGAAAAGAGCAAAACAATACCCACGAATGGTGCGCCAGAGGATCTTAGCGGGGGCACGGAAGTGAATGGGGCCGTGAGAGGGCTTGGTGTTCATGCGCTTCCTCAAGAAACGCATGTACTTCATCTTTTGGCGGACTAATCCACCGGAAATGCAGATCTCCTCGCATCGGACAACGACAACTTTCTGTCCATTGAGAAGCTCTTTGGCGATAATGGAAGAAAGCCTTCCCAACATATGATGCCTTGCGTCGACGACGACGCGCTTGGCGCAGATACCGGAACCGGACACCATCTTCTCTGTGCAATAACTCCCGAGCGGCCGGAATTCGTCTTCTTTACTTGGGAGGACTGAATTGCTAGGGTTTTATTGTAAGGGTTGCATTACGGCCTCATTCTTATTGGGTCTCTCAATTTGGACCTATTTTTTCATAGGCTTTTCATTCTTATCGGGCCTCCCATTTTAAGCCTATTTTTCACAGGCTTTTCATTCTTATTGGGCCTCAAGTTTTGAGCCTATTTTTCATGGGCTTGTCATTCTTATTGGGCCTCTCATCTTGGGCCTCTTTCTCACAGGCTTTAAATTTTATTGGGCCTCTCATTTTGGGCCTATTTTCATGGGCTTCTCATTCTTATTGGGCCTCTCGTTTTGGGCCTCTTTCTCACAGGCTTTTAATTTTCATTGGGCCTCATTTTGAGCCTATTTTTCACAGGCTTTTCTTTCTTATTGGGCCTCCCGTTTTGAGCCTATTTTTCACAGGCTCTTCATTCTTATTGGGCCTCACGATTTGAGCATATTTTTCATAGGCTTTCACTCTTATTGGGCCTTTCATTCATATTTTTTCATGGGCTTCATTTTATTGGGCCTCTTATTTTGAGCTCTTTTTCTTGGGCTTTTTATTTTTATTGGGCCTCTCATAATCCTTTTACTGTTATTAGGTCCCTCATTTCGGGTTTATTTTTCTAGTTTTGAAAGAGGCGATTTTGTCGCAAACAGAATAGCTTAGGAAAAACAATGAGTAGAATCCCATTGCTCAAAACGTGATTAAATTAAACAAGGAAACCACATCAATATCCTTCTACCATTTTTCTGGAGTAAGTCACAAAATAAGGGTATCATATGGAAAGCCGAGGGGACGACGAGAAGAGAGAACTATACTAGAAGTAAACAAGTACCGCTGAGCTCTTCAGTCGTCGAAACCATCGGCGACAATAATGTCTCGTCCTAAAAGGCATCGAACACTTTCGAGCATAGATTGACTTCAGCTTTCCATACATAATTCCCACTCCCTTCTTCCTAGAATTTGAAACATCAATACAAGGAAAAGAAAGAAAAAATACAGTTCATACATAGGGAGTCCCAAAGATCATTACCGGTAGCACATCCAGACAACCTAACTCGACGATATCTTGCGCTTTACCTGTGCTAAGATTGCATAAGTGATATCAATGCCATGTCGAAAACAAATTAAGAGGTGGTTGATTATGAGGTGTATTCGAACGGCTGGGGTGGTTGAGGCTCCTCGTCTACAGCCATGGCTGATCCCGAACCTTGCTGCCCAGTTGCTGAGCCACTGGCAGGTGAGGCTGTCGATGATGGTGCGTCGGTTAGAGAAAGCACCTCGGGTTCAGAAGGATGCAAGTCTCTCAGTAGAACAAAACCCGACAGCGCTAACTTCACTGGAACATATCTGCTTTCCTCTAGAAATTTGATGACTTTTTCCTGAGCAGGAACTACTCTGGCTGGGTTGGTCAGAATTTCAAAAGAGGGCTCAGGTTCTGTTTTCTTCTCAGGTGGGTTGTCAACCTGTCACCGTAGTAGGCCAAAGAACATGTTCCCAATATTGTCATAGTTTCTCTTACAGTATAAACTTAAGAAAAAATGCAGAGCTATAATCAATGTGAACACGAAATGCAGCATACGATAGACGGGCATGGGCGATCTTATCTATACACATATAAAACACAAGAAAACAGGAAATCACAATCGCACTTTTCTTGGCGCCTACAGCCGAGCAACGTATGCTCAAGCCTCTTGCCCCGTTTGAGAAAGTTTTAGAAAACGGGGCAGAGAGATTTTCGAAAGCGAGTTTGAAAGTAAGAATGAGAGAAGATTACGTTATATAACTATAAGCAAAAGGTAACACAACAGCTGAAATAGCATATAACTTTCTAGGCAGGGAGAATTTGACAACTAACCTGCATAGAGTCGCCATCCTTCTCAGCGGATGATTTCCCTTTAGCAGGATTCGAACCTGTGGATGAAGATTCCGCTGCTGCGGATGACTTTTCAGCAATACTCTTTTGTTCAGCTTCTTTCTTAGCTCTGGCTTTAGCCTTCGCTGAAGTTGACAAAACCGCAGTTGGAAGTTTTACAGCAGATGTAGTGGTGGGCGCGGGGGTCGGTTTAGGATACTCAAATAGTGAAGGTTTTGCGTGCGACAGGAACTCAAATTTCGGAACTTTCAAGTCGTAATTCAATCCAATAAACGCTGTGGGCGAGAAGGCCAGGCTGATAAAGTAGATAAGGGGATACCAATACCAAAACTGGCTGAAAACAGCAAGACCAATAACTGCAGTAATTTTGTCATGTTTGGTCTTGGACGACAACCTTATAGTAACATTCCTACCACCAGCATCCAAAATTCCTGATGCCAAGATTGCTCCCATCTTGCTCATGGTGTCTTCATGCTTGTCCAAAATTATTTTCTCCAATTGTCGCCTAAAATAAGAAATTCGAAATTCATTGGAAAATAGAGATGGAAGAATATAAAAATAAAAAGACAATACCTGAACGCTCCAACACGGGAATCACTGGCTTCACTAATCTGGACCATGACCATAGCCATCGCAATAAGTGCGCCTTGTCGTACGAAATCAACAACATCTGATGTTAGGGGCTCCAGCAAGGATATAGCCTCACTCAGGCCAGTACCTGCACAAGATATGCCCACTGCAAGAGCAGCACCGTATCGAACATGTGGGTTGTAAGATTCAGACAGCAAGGAGACAATTCGAGGCGTCTGAGTTTATAAAGAAGTGAGATCAGAATTTGTAATATAAGAAATAAAGGGAGAAGATTGCTAAGCTGGAAGAACTCGTTCTTAAGAATTGATAGACCACTAACCTGCTCAGGCTCCGAGTAGAGGACAAACCCAAGGGCAAGAACAGCCGTTCTCCTAACATCATCACTCACATCAGATACAGCAAAATGAAGCAACTGGCGGATTGCCTTGTTGTTTGCTGTACCACGATATGCCAATGCTAACGCATACATACCACCATAACGAATTATAGGATCTTGATCTCGAGTCATCTGCTCAATTAAGGTATCAGCTTCTTCTTCTCTTCCATAAACGGTGAGGGCTATCCCCAATGCAAGGCCACTGAGTAACAAGAGTATACAAATAAGAAAACAACATAATAGATGTATAGAACACAAGTGTTCGTCCGGAGAACAAAACCATAATTACCGAATGATCTTTTCGTGCTGTGTCTCATGTGCATAGGCAAGCATCTCACTAGCCTTCTCACTTGCCGTACCAACCATAAGTAAGCCCATACTGATGCCAGCAGCTTCACCAGCAACAGCGCTGTCCGTGTATAGAACACTCTTGATGTCATCATAAATCTCTTCATCAGCTGTCCCTAGAGTTGCCAAACCAAGACCCAAGCAAGCACCATGTTGTATGACCTGAACCAATCCAAATACCCAAAATTTATCCATACTCCCCCATCATCAAGTCAACAACTACAAGACAGGAAATTTACAAGAATGGGTACCTCTACATTAGTACTTTGTAAGCTATCCCGAAGAAACTGTTTTATGCCTTCACCATGGTTTGCATGAATAAGACCTAGAGCATAAAGGGCACCACCCTCTGAGTAAGGACTGCCGCCACCACCAGACCCACCCTGGGGCAAGTATGGTGCCATAAGAGATCTTCCCTGCTGCAAATGGCCTCTGTGAATAACACCAAGCCCTGCTGTCGCACTAAACTTAGCCCAGTTGGTGGCCCTGCTCAACCAGTCCTAGATAAAGAAGAGAAAGACAGCATAAATATAAAAAACCAATACGTTCATTACAGAATGACGGAATAGGTTATAGTCCAAGATTAGACTCACCAAGTTCTCGCGGAGAAATGTATCCACGGTGGTTCCAGCATGCATGATTGCATTAGCAAAAATTGTAGCACTATGACAGACACTATTTCTCATCTCTACAGATTGCTTTATTGTCTTCAGAATGAGAAGATCCGATCTATTGGCAATTAAAGTAAAAGGAAATTTAGTTACCCTCTTTATACTTCAATCCTGGAATTTTAATTTAAAAGGAAAGCATTAATAAGATAATGTCCTACTTGTTGTGACTGTATAAGAACTGTAAGGTCAAGTATATTGATGTTTCTCCTGATAGAATTCCCTTGATTTTTGTATATCTCTCAGCATACACTATTTCCTTTGGATCTACTTGTTGTACATTCAAATTAGGGGCAGAACTTCCATCAGTCATTTGAGCATCCTCAGGAGCAGAACTCTCATTTTGAGCAGACTCCAGGTTTGAACCAGGCTGCGGCGCTGTTTCTGGAGGTCCAGGCTTGGGATTTGAAAGTCGATTCCTTACATTTAATAAAAATGCCTGGTGCTCATTCTCTATGAGATCAAAGGCTATTTGAAATGCCAGAAGAGTGTCATCCTTGTTTTCCGATCGAAGAAGCTTTTCCAATATGCTTGCAACACCTTCAGGTTCATCCAAGAACATAAGACACTGACAAATGCTCAAATAATCTGGGGAGGGCAACTTCTGATATACTTTGACAAGAAGACGAAGAACCTATAGGAACAACGAAACAAGAAAGATAAGCATGAACCTCAATACTTTCTCCTATTGTACACCTCAGATTACATATTTTAATTGGTTAACTTTCTCAAACCGTAATTCTCAATCGTTTCCTCTAGAGTGAATATATGGACATTCTAAGGTCTCTGAAAGAAGAAACTATTAAGCATCCAAATTCAACAACCAAATCTAATAAACCCGCTTAATTCTATAATTGTAACTTAATACTTCCTATCAATGTTGTACACAAGAGCTCCAATAAAGAAAAAGAGATGGTGGGAACAAACACAAGACACGTGTAATGATAAAAATGACAAGGGAAGTCAACAAAATAAAACACGATACTTCGCAATGAATTTGGTGAAATAGTCATAGCGATCCGGTTTTGAACCATTGCATATCAGTTATCATTACATGATTGAATCAGAAGGTGGCAGGGAAGGAAGGAAGATAACGAAAACATTTGAGCACTGCTACTCCTTTTAGACAAGTTATACAAAATCGTTACCCACCAGAAGAAACTACCCAAGCTTTGGATCACTTGCAGCCGTAAATAAGTACGATGAGAAAGACCAAGACTCACGCTCAAGCTTATTTATGGATAACATGACCAAGCAATATGCATAATGTATGTTTTGAGAAGCCAGGATTCCGTCTTGGAATCTATTTTACATCCAATATAATAAGAAGCCTAGACTGATAAGCACAATAAACTCGCCTATGAGTCTATGAAATAAATGTAACAGTCAATTTCACAATAAAAGTAGTGTTGCTTGACTCACAAAAATGGATGATACAATGGGAAAACAATGTAGAAACTGTTAAAATTGCAAATGAGCAAGTGGATTAAATCAACTCACCTCAAGTCTATATTCCCTGAGGTTAACAAATGAGTGTGAAACATTTATGCAGTAGGATAGAGTTCCTTGAACGTTATCACTTTTTGTGATTGCCTCCTCTAGTTTGTCCAATCTTCGACACTCAATTGCAATTCCCATAGCTTGTTGGTATTTTCCATCCGTGATACACCTAAATATACAAAGGCGAGTAAGGAAAGGGTAGTAAATAGTTGCATCATGCTATAGAGAGAGAGAGAGAGAGAGAGAGAGAGAGAGAGAGACATACTTGTTAAGCATTCTCTCCACAATAGCCTCCAGCCTCGGGTCAACATTTGTCCCTTCTGAATTTGACTCTGCTGCCTTAGACTTAAGACTAGCATATTCATCGATAGCTTTAGCTGAGAATTCAAGAAAATAAACATCAATGTCAACATATAAAGTCCTTCACTTAATCTGAGACCCGTAAAATCTCCTTATTGATATCGATCATTTCATGTGTAATCGTAATTTACTAACAAAATACCAAAAAACAAGTAACTATCCTTATTTGACATTATTAAGATTCATCCTGAGTCACAACCTGAACTTCTGTAGAAAATCTACATATATGATTTTTTTTTTGGGATACGAAAAGTCCATATGTATGAGTTATAACAAATTTTACACACTAATATCCATAATTGATAAAGATAATTATTATTCTTACCTAGAAGAGTATGAACATAATCAGTATCCTCAGAAACATCGAAAATTGAACCAGCTCCAAGCGCATATGATAGGGAGTCATTAAGTTCACCCAAGTAATAGAAGACCTGAGAGTGAAAGGTGGGTAATCTATTATCAATGTATGGAAAACAAAACAATTAATAGATCCTCCTCGAAGTTATCAACGATTCATGGTAGTTTGGATTTTCACCTTGTCGAAAGTGTACCATTTCTCCCGAATTTAAATCAAAGTGTTTTAGAATCATGATAGCACGTGAAGAAAAACAATCTGAATCCAAGAAGAGCCAAGAGAGAGAGAGCTCTCATTTACCTTTGACACAAGTAATGCTGCCAGTTGTCTCTGATGCTGATCAAATTCTTCATCTTCATACAAGCTTTCACTGAAAAGGAGCGAAACGAATATTACAAACAGAGGTAGCACTATCATATCAGTGATATCACCTACAATATGAGTCAAGAGGCGGGCACACTTCTATGATTTCCAACTCCAACAAATAATCCACCTCACATAAGAATTGCTGAATAACACCAACCTCATAACTACAAAAAGGTCAAGTAAATAACACCCATAAAGATGAGCTAAACCTGACAATCTCTCAAACCTACTCACACAATTGTTCCACTGGTTCATAGACTCACAGACATATGTTGCTCATATTTAATGGCTGGACATAGATCATAGTCAGGATGAACCATCCAGTTTCTAGAAGAAGATAAACAATATGCTACGTAATCAATCATGAATGATGAATTCCCATGAGTTTTGAGTTATCCCAGCCAGATTGAAAATGAAGAATGCTAATCTAGATACCTTACATAGGAATTGCTGAATATATTACATGTATATCATAACCCGAAGACCATGTACTCAACGAAAGAAACTCAGTAAATTTCTGGTTCCAAATGTTAAAGGAAAAGTTAACTAAACTAACAGCCTGAATTAAAATTCTGGTCGGCATAAAGCAAGATTCCACTTAACTTAAATCCAATGCCTAACCCAAGATTCCCCAATTTTGCCAATGCCAAGCTGAGTTTCTCAAAGGTTAAACACTTCAGCACTCCAAACTCCAATTTTCATACCAAATAAAAACACGCGTCGAAACATGAACACCCGCTAATATTTGTTAGTTTAGGCCTTATCCATCATAAATCCACCAAAAATAAATAATCAACTCTCTCCCTCGTTAATTAACAGCCCTACAAGCCACGAAAACCAAAAACAACAACACCCAAGTACACAATTCAAGAACCCAACAGATTAAAAGGCAAACTTTCATCAAGAAAAAGAAAAAAAGAAAGAAGGAGAAAGCAAATTCGTACATGATAGGGACGCTAGTTGAGATCTCAGGCCAAAAGTTGTCGACCAAATTGTTGAGATTCGACAGAGCATGAAGCTTGAGCGAAGGATGGGTTTCATTAAGCATCGCCAAAAGCCCACCCGCCGAGCTCACCAAAGTCGCCATAGCTTTGACGAAAAGAATACTAGCAAGGAGCTCGGATCTGTGGGAAATGAGGAATGAATCCAAAAATCAAAACTAGGGTTTTACAAACCCTAATGAGAAGAAAGTTTGTGGGAACAGAGAGCAAGAATGGAGATGAGAAGAAGAAGAAGGAATGGAGTAAGAATTGGGGGATTCGCTACTGAAATGGTTCGCTTTTTGTATCGAACCTGTCGATCTCCCAAAACCTGACTTATCCAACAAGCCAGCTCCTTTTCCTCACTTCCTTATTATTTTATTTTATTTTATTTTTTCCTTTTCATTTTGCATATATAAAATTGGTTAAATACATGTAATATTCTTGTTTCAAAATTTTGTCTGTTTTTATGTCAACCTCAAGTTTTAAAATGTATCTATTAGGGAGCAGTTTCTACACTCTTATAACAAATGTTTCGTTTCACTCTCCAACTGACATGGCGAATTGGTGGCAATGGAAAGGTCTTTACCGTATAAAACGAATTTTCCTTTAATTTTTTTGAGGAAGCCATAGAGATTCAACACTTCCGGAGTTTGAATTCCCTTTAATACAATTTCATCGAGTGGCTCAGTTTAGAAATTGTTAAAGATGTTAGCAAATGAATTCCGACCAGTTCTTACCCACATTTCTTGAAATTTTGCTTTATAAATTAAATTATTCTTGTTAAATTCCTTAAATTAATAAAAACATCCCAGAACCGAGTATATCTTAAAAAATGTCTCTAATTTTTTAAAAGTTTTAATAATATCCTTTAAACTTTTAAAAAAAACTCCGTTGGAGGGTATTATTGAAAATTTTGAAAGTTTTTGGACATTTTTAGGACAAAATACTTAAAGGTATTTTTATTAATTTAAAATACTACTTTTATAAAGAATGACATTCCAATCAACCAGCACCAGTGGTCTAGTGGTGGAATAATACCCTGCCACGGTATAGACCTGAGTTCGATTCCCGGCTGGTGCAAAAGTAGGTTAAGCAATGAAGAATTTAGCGTTAACTGTGATCTGGGTCGAATTAAATTATTTTTGTTAAATTTTTTAAATTAATAAAAATATCCCAAAATTCAGTATATCTTAAAAATTGTCTCTAATTTTTTTTTACATTTTTAAGATAAAATATTTAAGGTACTTTTATTAATTTAAAAATAGTATCTAATAAAGAATGACATTTCAATCAATCAGCACCAGTGGTCTAGTGGTAGAATAGTACCCTGCCACGGTACAGACCCCGGGTTCGATTCCCGGCTGGTGCAAAAGGGGTCTAGCAATGAAGAATTTAGCGTTAACTGTGATCTGGGTCGATCACAACCGTCTGATCATTCTGATGAATTCAGCAGCGCAATCAGAGCTTGCCTTCTAATTTTTTATTTTTTTTTTACTTTCACATTGTACACTACTTTTCTTCGCGATCTTTCATTTTCACAACCTATGGTTGTCATTCGATGTTGCTCGTTTTATTTCTATATGTTTAATATTATATCAACACTAACATTGTACTGCATACTATTATTCCTTGTTGTCTTTTATTAACGATAGTTTATGGTCGTCATTCAACTTTACTCACGTTTTTTCTTTTATGTTTATCCAACTTTGAAACGACTTAACCTTCTCTGCACAAACCGGTCAGAGACGTTCAACTAGTAAACGACCTTGAAATCATACCCAAACACATGCATCTTGCTTGCTTTCTCATGTGAAAGTTGAAAGAATGAGGCGCAAATCCCTGTGGCTGGGCCTCACCTGGCTTGAGATTTGCAGTTCCCAGTCAATAAAAGACACCATTCTGTGCTATTTCACAGGACAGTTTGCAGCTTACAGGCTACGTACAACCCAAATAGTGACATCCCCGTCCTCATATTTTGTTTCTTTTTTATCCCTAAATTATTAGGAGCACGAGCACGAGCACGACTATTCATAAGCACCGTACAAAAGTTAACGATAAGTAAGTTCTCTATCAGCCTCTAACCATTGACTCGTAAAAGACGTTACTAATTCTTAAGACTACGATGGCAACATATCGACTTTCTCGAAGTATAAAGGCATTTTGGAACACTTTTTGACTCAGTTTAGTAAATTCCAAATCTAGTTAAAGATGACAATTACTTCCCCTTTGACTCATCTTTACTGACTCAAAGAGTGTGACGCATGGTGGGGTGAAAAAAAGGTACTTAGTCCACCATTTAATGACCTCTCCATGAATGCTCTCTTTGAATTCAGCATTCTAATCTTTAGACTAAAGACTTCAAAACCCAAGAAAATAACCCTTTCTCTCTCTTTCTCTCTCTCTCTCTCTCTTCCCCATTGGAAATGGAAGATCCCTCAGTTTCACCCAATACTAATTTGGTAACAGTTCCACCCACCCACATCTAACAGCCAAATCAGAATAGGGAGAGAGATTAAGTAACAGGATCTAACCCCAATCCACTTGGTTCGAGGTCCAGCATCTTTGCTAGCACACTGTCTCGTGTCCACCCCCTTCAGAGCTCAGCCTCCTCGCTAGCACATCACCCGGTGTCTGGCTCATTTATCATCACCACTACGAACAAGCTGCAGCCAATCACATTAAACAAGTGCTACCATAAACACTAATAAACTAATGGTGGGCATAAGATTCCCCTCTCATTCATCATCATAAAGCTTTTCCACTAACACAACATCAGAAGCAGCAAATGGTTTCACACATCAGATAGGCGCGAAGGGTTAGTATTTTATTCCACAGGTTGTTGATTTGTAGTTCCATCAGTACAAAGTGGGGAAGAAAAAAAATCCTAAGTAAATTATCTGTACCACAGAGTTTCCTAGTTGCCTGAACTAACTAAACTACTAGACCCTCTTTTCCTTCCCCTCTCAGTAACATGGCTTGATAGACAATGAACTTTGATGGGTATTTAGTGTCAGACTCATAACCTCTGTTATGTTCTTTTTGGGGTTCCTTTTCTTTCTTCTTTTTTGGGTTTTGAGAGGTCTTACTACTCCTTTACAAGTTAATAAGGATAATGGAAAAAGGAAATACCACCATCATCCTTGAAGGTTAGACTAATTCCTCCTCCTACGTCGAAAATCTAAGCCCGGGATCTGTCGAAAATAAGCAGACACGAAGTCCTGATGGAACAACTCGCTATAATCTTCTATGGTTGCAACTTCTCCCATTCGTAGCAGCCTGGAAGTGGCATATCTTTCACGGGATCAAAGTTGTACCTGCAAATATCATACCATCGAGACGGTTAATTGACGAACGATACCGGGTTATTTTCGAGTTATGGAAGAAGTGTAAACATGTTCACATACTTCTCAATGAAGTAACGTTGCTGCTTTTCTTCAGCAAGAGCAAAAAACTCGTCCATTTCATGAGCTGTTGGCATGTGTCGATTCGATGAGTAACGATTTCTATGGTTAGTTTCGATTGCGCTCGATGTTGGCCTGATAGTCGAACTGGGTGTTCGGATAATGTCGGGATTCCTTATCAAACTAGAGGGTGTTGATTCCCTAGTGCTCCTGGTACAATCAAAGGCATCACCCGTTAAAGAAGAACAAGACAGAGTAAAACGCCTTTTCAAAATTCCTCCCCTCCAGAACGAGACAAATAGAAGAAATCAACGAGCAAATACATCAAACGGGTGCAAAAGCAGAGTATACAAAAGAACAAACACATGATATACAAACAAGAAAATGATAGCCCTGAATTACCACTTCAATAGCAAAAATAAGTGGGGAAGAGAATCCCAGAACAATGTTCTTAAGGAAATGTTAAAAAAAACACTAAAAAATCGTCTGCATAGTGAAAAAAATCATCTGAATGGCTTAATGTCATGCATAATTCCAAGATACGAAGTGTATGAAAGGAAAAAACACAGAAAATTCAACACAGAGTACAAAACAGAGAGAAGAATCTCACCTGTCTCTACTTTCATAATCCAAAAAATTTTCCCCAAACGAGGCCTCTTCGATACCCAAATCAACAATCTCATTCTTGCTCCCACTCGCAAGAATTTCAGCAATTTTCGCAACGGATTTCTCTGCCTCCTCCGCCGTATGATCCCCTTCATCATTAACACGGCCAAGCGTGACAGACCTTTCCGGCATGGTCGGCCTCAAACTAGAACTCACCCTCGGGCTAGGGTTTCTCGTGCAGCCGTCTTCTTTAGGGTTTTGCTTCTGCCTCTTAGATTCATAGCCGGAAAACACAAGCCGCCGGCTCCGAAGCTGGAGATAAGAACCAGAGGCAACCGAAGACGGCAGAGACGGGGACGGCGTCGGAGATTGCTGTAGGCGACGCAAGGCAAGAGTCTTAGCCCTAGTCAAAACCCCAAAAGAGGTCTGCGAAACCTCCATGACCGCAACTTTGCCTAATGACTTGGTTTTCCTCATGTACTTCCCCATTAATTCCACCTAATCGCAAGCTCTCATGAAAACAGAGGCAAAAACAGAGACACGCTGCGAAAAACGGCCCCAAACGAGAAGGGATTGAAGGGAAAGTTGCAGAGCCCAGAATGGGAAAATGGAAGAAGAAGAAGAGAGAGAAGAAACTCTGGTTTAGAGAGAGAAAGAAGAGATTCAGGGGAAGAGGAAGAGAGGTATATGTAATGATAGCGCCTGGTTGAAGAAGGAAAAAGGTAGGGTTGGATGATTCCAGGTCCACTGTACTTCCAATTTCTCTTTATCTCCTTCTTTTCCTTTCTTATTTTCTCCTTTAAATATCGCGATATTTTGATCTGCTTTTTTTTTAAAAAAAAAAAAATTATTTGAATTTGGAATATATATATTTTTTTTAAATTAAGCCAAAATAACAATAATAATAATCTCGTTTTTAATTTTTGTTTCGGCCACACTTTACCATGTCTTATAACACGTGTCAATTATTATTGAATTATATTTATCTTGATAATTATTATATACACGAGTCCAAATCACATCAACTCAACTAACTCGAACTACCCAACTCAAAATGGAAAGATTGAGTTGGGTAGGAATCATGGTGACTCGGAAATATTTAATATTTGAATTTTACCAAATTTTAGATATTAATTTATATATATATATAATTTATATATATATATATATATATATATATATATATATATTTTATAGAAGAGTGATAGCAAAATCTCGTTATTTTGAAGAGATGAGAAAAAGAAGAGAGAGAAAGAGTTGAAAAATGGAGGCAAGTCATTGGATTCCATTTGGGAGTGGCCAGGTGGAAAGTGTAATTTTTTCTTCCTTGGACCCTAAGCTTGAAAATCCCCCACTCTCATCTCTTCGAAACTACATTCCACGCGCCACTTTCTTATTTTTAAAAATAAAAATAAAAAAAGAAAATTTCCTTTCTGTACGATACGACGTGTCGACCAACCATTTCAAGACGTCGTCGTTTTCTGAAACTTAAAACCGCTTCTTTTGGCAGTTGATGGAATCGGAAAGTCATTTAATTTTCTGGTAGGAATCCTACGTCCCCTAAATTTACGGCTCCCATTTTTTCCCCCTTTTTATTTATTTTTATTTTTATTTTTAATCCATTGTTTTTTCATGGAATAATAAATAATATAAAATCTACCACAAATTTTATTTTTTAATTTTAATATCAATTTTATTAAGTCGGGTGTATTTTTTGTATCCCTTACCGGTCGATGTGAGATCTCAAATAAGAAACTGTATGTACGAGGCTCGTTGAGAGACATTCTTTCTAACAAAGATATTAATGATTGGAAACGTCTGGACATTATTAAAAGTTTGACCTTACCTACAAGTAAAATATGTGTGGTTGACTTTTTAATCTTAGGTTTGACCAATTGTTGGAATTAAATTCTCTGTCCTTTTAAAAGCTTAATTCATTCCCATATTTGGCTTCCTTATTCCCAAGTAAAAGACGGTTACCTTGTTACAACTTCGTTCTAGTCACTAGTCGTGTCTTCTGCATCCCTCTCCCATGTCCAACGGGTAGGCAGTAGGGATGAGCGAAAAACGTCGTACCATGAAATTGTTTTTAAGTTGGTGGACTCCCATATGGTCTAATAAAATAACACCAAATAGCCCATTTTGAGTCCAAACCATATATTAAGACAAAGACCGTAGACGAAAATGGACAAGCAAAGTCACGAGAGCTTATGCTCAAAGTGGACAATATCTATATTATCGTGGAGATCCGTAATTCCTAACATTCGGAGACGGAAGAAATATCAAATTCAAAGTTTACAACTTTATCGAATTTTATGAATAACCCATGAATTTAAACCGATAAGAGTTGAATTGTGGTTGGGGTTGGGTTGAGTTTGTGAACTCTATTAAGGTTGCTTAAGTCACCGACCCGAAATTTCGTGTTAGCCCAAAAAGTTTTTTCAACTCAACCCAACTCGTATACACCCCTACCTAAAACAGAGTTACAGAATGTTACCTCGTGAAGGAAGACAAGGAGGTAAGGAGAACGAGTTCCTTCCTTGAGTTGAACAATTCATTTAAATATAAAATTTATGATTCAAATTGATATAAATTTGACGAGTTTAGTGTCAAATTTATTTTTTTTTAGTCATAATTACGTTTTTTTTTCCCTTAATGCACAATTAGTTTTAAATAATTTTTAGAAAATTCGTGACACCTCAAGTAAAGTAGAAGAGTACATGGATAAATCAAGATCATATTCGGATGAAAGCAATCTTGAGGATAGAACGGTTAAGAAAAGCTTTAGAGAAATGAAAGTCACTGACCATACCAACACGATGTACCTTTCTTTTCAATGGTTCAATCATAGGATGTCAATGATTAAACATGTTTTTCCTATACCAAGCTCGGAGTAATTCTATGGTGAGTGTCTATGGTGAGTGACCCGTGACATTTCTTAAGATGCATATGAATAAGAACAAAACATGTTCAAATGATCGTGTTAAAAAAAATAAATAAATAAACAGAGAGCAAGACAATCTCTTCCCGCCAAAAATAGAACAGTACGAAACCCACGCGCGCTAAAATAACGAGTCAGCGAAGCTAGTTGGAGCCGCTTTGTTTTTTAAGAAGAGCCGCTTTGTTTGATGAACACGCGCCTTGAAAAGGAAATAAATTCATGTCAAGGTGGGGCCCAACGGAAAATTTATTTGTGACGTTTTTGATACTTTATTTATTTACTACATTATAATATTCAATATTATATTATACTTTTACTTATAAAATATTATAAAATTTATTAACATATATTTATTTATTCAAAATAAATAATTTTAAAACTAGAAAAAAGTTATATAGGTGTTATTTTTATGATTAAATCATAAATTTGGTGTTATAATTGGAAACAAAAAAAAATTAAAATTTAGTTTTTATAATTTTAAAAATTAAAATTTCATATTCATGATTTAATAAAACTCTGGTAAAGAATAAAACCTATTTACGAACGATTTAAGAAATCATAAGAATTAATTTAAATATTTAAATATTAAACTGTAACATGTTATTTATTGCGATTTTCAAAGGATTATGCCTAATTATATAAATATATAAAATCTAAATATAGACGTGGACCAATGAGAATAGTTCCCGCTCTTTGAGGATTCTTTTGTCTCGAGGACCAGACTTCTTCACGCGCTTTCCGGTAGCGGTGGGCTAGTTCTTCGAATCTCGCAATTACTGGGAATGGAGCTGCCCACTGTTACCCACGCGCTCCAATTAGGAGCGTGAACCTCATACAACCCCATTACACAACAAGCCGTAAAGTTTGACTTTTGAATAGAACCGCAAAGTTGTGTATGTGTGTTTTTAATATATATATATATATTAAAAAAGATTGTATATATATATATAATTTAGATCAAATTATTTGTAAATATTATAAAATAAGTCGTTTCAATAGTCTTTTTCTTTTTTGAATTTTTTGCTTAATTTTTTTTTTTGAATTCGGCCGTCGGTGAACTCCAATATTATTTCAAGGAAAATAATTAATAGTAACGTGGTACAGAGGTGAACTAAATGTTTAGAAAGTGGGATTCACTAAAAGGAGCGAATGAAGGGTGGTTTTATAATTTGGGACTAAAAGAGAAAAACGAGGGAACCCGAGGCGGTCGCGTCAATAGAAAAGTGGTGTAGAATTGACGCCAACAAATCAATTACTCACACGTGACTACTCACGTGCAATTCTTTAATCTTTTTCCCGATCCCTATTATTTACCAAACTCCCCTGTTTCAATCGTCACCCTAAATTATTCCATAATTTTATTATACTAAAAAATTATCGATTAAATACTCGTACGATATCTCCCCAATTTTTTTTCCAGTTCTAGTTTTGGATTCAAATCCCCAAAGTTAAAATATTTTTAATCAACTTAGGTAAGTTTAATTTAATATTAAAAAGAATTCAACCGAGATTTTAATAATAAAAATTGTGTTAGTTTCCGTTAAATTATAAGTTTAATATTTTAATTTTTTTGCGGTTGGGTTAGGTTGTAAATTTTTTTGGACCAACCTGATATTTCGAACAGATTGGATGGGTGACCGGAATAACTTTTAACCAAAAACAGAGGGTTGAGTTGAATTGAGTTTAAAATTATTTAAAAAATCATACTTATTTATATACACGTTAGATTAATAATTAATTTCTTTTATAAAGTTAAAATATAAAACATTTATTAAACGCATTAAAAACATCCGCTACAAACATTAAATATTATTAGTATTTTTAAAGTAGGATAAAGTTGGATTGTAACTCTATTTTTTTTTATGGTCGGGTTGACCCGACTTAAAGAATGTCAACCGACAAACGGGATTGAATTTTTTCAGTTTTTAAAAAATTCAACCCAACTCCAACCGAAAAAATCTAACCGTTGGATTGGATAGTTCAGATTGATCTGGTTAAGTTGTCAAGTTGTCATATGAACACTGTTCTGATTAATTATACTGGGCCTGATAGACTGGGCCACGAATTGGGTCAAATTGGGCCTAATCCGTTGCATGCTCATTAACATATTTTTAATTTATTTAATAATAAAACTAACATTTTAGCACTGTCGTATATTCATTTTTAAATTAAAGAGATAATTATAAATTTTATTATGTATTTTTAAACCAAATAATTGAAGTGGGTTAAAAAATAAGGCGAAAATACAGCGTTGAATACGAAATATGTTTATTATTTAAATATAATCAATAAAATAAAAAATAGATTAGTTTCATGTAATTTATTTAATTTCATAAAAATGAAATTAATCCAACAAAATAGTTTTAAAATAAAAATTATAAGATAATACTTATCCCATTAGACTATAGTTTTAAATGATTATAATGTAATAGTTTTAAGTTTATAAATATAGAGGAATTGTAACATATATGAGAATATAACACATTATTTTATTCATAAATATTATACGGTACACTCTTAAA
Source organism: Cucurbita pepo subsp. pepo (assembly GCF_057944985.1). Lineage (NCBI taxonomy): Eukaryota > Viridiplantae > Streptophyta > Magnoliopsida > Cucurbitales > Cucurbitaceae > Cucurbita > Cucurbita pepo. The sequence continues at coordinate 1,914,041 of NC_141814.1, read as the reverse complement.
TGTATTTTTTTTTTACTAATATTTACGTCTTTTAAGACAATTTAATAGAATATAAATATTTACTCTCGTGATAGATCTATGTAAATAAGTAAAAAAGATATATTATATATATATTTTTTTAATTTTTCAATTTTAACCGAGATTTATAAATATATGAGTTTCCATATTTATAAATAAAATATTTATCAAACGGAGATCTTACTCTACACATACACACAGAACGATAGAAATATTTGATAATAATAATTATCGATCTTACTTGTTGGTCGTGGGATTTGGGCCACTAGGGACTTCATGCATAGCTGCTTCAAATTGTTGTAATGTCCTCTTACTCGAATAAGGGCTAGAGAAGGCTTGTTCTTCCATGGCCAAAGAAGATGAAGGAGGACGAGATGGAGTACTTGCTGAGGCCGAGCTCGGAAGGGTCGAGAAGTTATAAGGAAGAAGGAGGAGGAGAAAGAGGAAGAAGCAAGCTCGAGACTTGGTTGAGGTTAAACTTGTGGAGAAATAATGCTCTATAAGCCTTGCCATGAAAAGGGAGCGGAAAAAAGGTGACGATGAGGATGAGGATGATCGATAACGACGACGCCCACCCGGAAGCCGAAGGAGAGATCAATATCCATGAAACGGTTCGAGATTAGGGTTTTGAAGAGGAAGAAGAGGAGGTTTGGTGAGGGAAAGATGTGGTTTATAAGAAGAAATGGCATTGGGAAGATGGAATTATTGGTCACTTTGTTTTGGCATCTGCCAAAGGGAGAGTTTTGGCAGAGACACATTTACATGTAGAGAAAGACTTTAGGACCCTTTTCTTTTGACTAACATCTTCATCATTATTGGTCACTTTATTTCCCTATTACATTATTCAAACCCGGGAAAAATATATACAACCGGAGAAATTACTCGAGAACCCCAAACTCACTACTAGCGAGTATTGTCCTTTTTGGGCAGGTTTTAAAACGTGTTTCCTATGGAGAGGGTCTACCCCTACTCCGACAAGTGTCTCGCACCGTCTAGTGACTGGCTCTAATACCATTTGTAACAGCCTAAAGAAGACAATATCTGCTAAAATTGAAACGATATAGAGAAGATGAGCATGACACCTGCATAAGGATGACATGCTCAAATCGAGAAATGGTCCAAATTTTTTTAAAGGAAAAAAAGGGTAGTCACCGAATGGTGCGAGACACTGGTCGGAGTAGGGCTAGACCCTCTCCATAGTAAACGCGTTTTAAAACCTTAAGCGGAAGTCAAAAAGAGAAAGGTAAAACAAGACAATATCTATAAGCAGTGAGCTTGGACTGTTACACATGAAATCCAGTTGCAACTATTTTATTAAAATTTAGAGTATAATAACAATATACAACAAGTCTTATGATTTACGGGTTGATTTAAGATTTATGTATATATATATATTTTTTTAAAGCTACAATTGATCGGAATAACAATGAGAGATCGAAACCATTGAACTTACTTATGCTCCCAAGTTTAGAGTCGTTCGGGCAGAAAATCAAGCGCATACTAGACAAGATTCATACCTTACGTAATATCTGGTTGTCGGTAATCTCAACCTGTTTTCCCTATTCACTAATACACTGTACTCAGAAGTAAGGATGTTTCAACTTGTTGACTACTCGAGTCGAGTTGAGTCAAAAGATAGGGTACAACGATAAGTTTTTCGAGCAAGCCTCTAAAATTCTTCAAACAGGTCGAGTACGAGACAAGTCAACATACTATGACTCAAACCATTATAATTGAATGATGTTCGAGTGTACCAATACTGATGATCGTAATTATATAAAAACTCAATACGGGAAAGAAGAATCTATGAAATAATATATATATTTATTTATTTATTTGAAAAAAAAAACATTATAAAAAGTATATGATTCAGAGATGAAAATGGGTGGGTCACACAGACCTAAAACTGTGCCCTTTTTCTTCCTTTATGTCTGTTTCTTAAAGCAAATCTCTCTTTTTCAAATGCATTTATTTTCATCATTTCAAATATTATACTTTTTTAGTTTATCACAAATTTTAATTTTATTTTAGTTTTTCTACTTTTTTTTCAAATGATCATCGACAACTGGCGTTAAAAATAAGAGTGAAGACTATCCCCACAGATCAACATGAGTCATTCCAACATGCATCCTAGAGAAATTTTCATGAGATCATCTGTTATAAAATTGTTACATGCAAAACACGCTTAATTATAAATTTTTATGATTGAGCCACTGAAAAGGTAGGTTCACCTTCCGCCTTAGTTCGTCCCTGAACCATATCATACTGGGAGAGGTATCGCTTTGATATTATCGATTTAGATTATTATTATTATTATTATTTTGGTATAAAAATCAATTTAGATTCCCACTTCATGTTTGTCTTATTTGAAAAATTAAAATGTAATTAGGGTTTAATTTGATATTGTATTTTTGTGTGGCTGAAATTAATTTGGAGTGGGATTAAATAAAATATATATTTTCTTTTGGCATAATAAACAATTGTTTAAAGTAATAAGCATTAATAACATTATTTATTGTATGTATTTATTAATCATAAATTTTAATAAAGTTATAATTCGTTTATTGACTTTAAACTTCTAGATCCTTCCATCTTGATTTTGTTTTTCTTATTCTTTTAAAATAGTATTTTACTATTTTTTTTTAATACCGTATTGTTTTGTCTTAATTATTTGTTTATGGATAACGTTTGCGTATGGATTATACACGTAATACCCCTAATATTATTTTGAAATTTGGATTGAAAGCTATTTCCGCACACTAAAAAGGTCATTTGGAATTTGGATTTGATACCTAATAGTCTTGATACTCTTTGATGGCTCTCACACCGCTTTCTTAAGATTTGGAATCCCAATTCATCATCTGAAAACTACGACATTCCCTTATATCTCGTACGAGGTGGTTAAGATACGTCTTTATCTTGAATTGTTTCTAAGAGTGAAACCATTTCTACTTACCAACATGGGTTCTTTGAAATTTGGATTCGACACTTGACGACTTTGATATACTCTTATGACCTCGACATCTCTTGCAACTCTTGGGATAGGATCATGATACCTACTTGTCCTAAAGTAATTCCGAAGATTCCCCTACATTTTGGTGACTGAACCCCCCAAGAATGACATAAGTAGAAACTATTAATTCCCTTTTTAATCATCACATCCTCATGATTTCTTTCATTCAGGTATAATTTTAATTCATTAATATCTCTTATTTACTTGAGCCTCATACACACGTATAAAAGTTGATATACATGTATCTTTTTTTAGTTCGATAAGAACTTTAGATCTCTTATATATATATTTTTTTGGTGGTGAGTATATACCTTAATCAGTTTAATTACTCTAAAATCGACTAAATTCGAAGAGTGATATACCTTCAAATAGATATAAATAAATATGCATCCACATAATTTTGTTAGGTATAGGTGCTTTTCTTCTAGTATTCAAAGCTCTTTATTTTGGGGGCGTATGTAAGAAAAATTACCAACTTGACCCTTAGCCCAAGTGTTATATTTGGTTATTTACTAAAATCTCCTTTTGGGGAGAGAAGGATGGATTGTTAGTGTGGACGATTTGAAAGATATAGTTGGGAGCCATGTATGGTTTGGTTCCATTTGTATCGAAGACTCACTATTAGAATCTTGAATAATTATATGTGGGTCCATCTTACACTCAATAAATGAAAAAAAACAAATATAGAAAAAAAATGATATTGACTTGAAATGTCTTGTTTGAATGTCAAATATGAAATCTTGGAATAAGACAGCTTTGTCGAGATGCTATGGACATAAACATGAAACCAATAATTAAGGATTAATTACAAAAGAAGACATTTTGGAGAACAAAATTAAGGAAGAACGAGAGATTATTATGATAAAAAAAAAAAAAACAAAAAAAAAAAACATTATTGTTCTTGATAGTGATATAAAGATTCTTCCTTTTTCAAATGTCCATTTAGAGAAGAATGGATGGATTAGAGAGATGAGATATAAAGGCATGCTTGGAGGAATCCCTTTTTTGACAAAATTGCAACCACTCTTACACTCAATATAGCTTCAAAAAGATATTGGAAACATAACCCCTTTTTCTTAACTAATCTTAACTTGTTCCAAACTTGATGAATAATTACACGAAGAAATCAGCATCAGCAAATTACTCAATAGAAATATCAACCTGAATGGCACATAATTGATTAAAACATCATTTCCACATGTTTAACACAAAGAAAAAGCAATCTTCACAAATTGCTTCCCCAAAACAGACGGTTGAATATCTCAAACAATAATGGAGAAAAAAAAGTTGAGGCCAGGAGCTCTAGGCGGGAATTATATAGCAAATTTGACAAAGTATCCAACTATAAATCCTTCTATCATGCCCACTACCCGCACTTTGAATCTTAGAAAGTAATATGATGTTCTTTGGCCATGAAAATGAGGTATCAGGCTGGTGTCTGAGGTAGCTATGTTTCACCAGACAAGGGATTCCCAGGTTTTGTCTTTCCTTATCCCTCTTATTTTCCTAAAAATTTTATTGTTTTTGTAGCACCACATCTAGAGAGATGGGACAAATGTTCAAAATTTTGTTAACGATTAGCTGTTCTAATTGTTCGAGAATGCCGAGGAAGGCATGTGCTAACTTAGAACAAAACTCGAATTGTTAAACTAGACGCTAGGCTGTGAAAGTAACGTATATAACGTACGTTACACCCGAGGTGACCAAATAATCATCCTCCTTTTGCCCAAAACTAAAAAAGCTTACTCAATGTGGCTAATCTTCCTAACAATTAGATGCATAGTCAAACTGTAAAACTTTTTGTTCCGTAATTCAGACAAAGAATCTAGTAGGTATATGAAAATAAATCAATTATTATGACAAATGATTCTCTATACAAACATTTTCATAGACAGAATGAAGATGCTGCCGAGAGAATAAGCTTATCTAGGCTCTGACCCACCCCGTGTCTTATCTCCACCATTACTTACACAACTCTAATAACATGCTTTCTCCAAACCTACCCTCAGTATTTTACTCTTTTTAACTGTCGGAAAGGTTTGGGGCAGCAAATGACATGGTTTTGCAAAGACAACTTTATAAGGGTCAATTGGCAAAAAGAAAAGAAAAAAAAGGCATCAGCATGCACAATTGAAAACAGAATCACCAAAACACTTAGCTTTTGTAGCGATCCTTCTGACACCAGTTTCATGGTGGAAGAACTTTGTGCTGGCAGAGGATACATGAATTCTGTCCATTACGTTGATTTTTGGGGCCTCGAGTATCGCCTTTGGTAGGGATAATGCCCACTGCATACCCCAGATAGACAGTGGTCTCATATATATGAGGGATCTGTAGTGCCCGTCCGTGGACCATGCCTCGGGGGTCTGGAACCAGTACCTGTGAGCAGTAGAGAAAGAAATAAGATCAACTGAATGGAGCTTTGTGAAAGAATAACGGGAAGATTGATATTATGATAGGAAAATGGTGGTATGTCCTAGATTGTAATTGAAAAAACTTCACACTCGAATGGAAGCACACTACATAGAATCAAAGAAGAAGTACAAATCAGCATCTCGTATAAAATGGACAGAAGTTCACTAATCTAAGCATAGTTCAATCAGTTAAGACAGATATCACCAGCCAAGAGATCTGAGGTTCTAATCCTATAGCCCATTCTCTGAACTCCTAAAAACAAATACAAAAAATGCCTTGAGAGTTAAAAAGAAAAAAGAAATTGAAAATTTGAAGGCAGGGGTGAATTTCTACTGCATAAGGAATTGATCTTGTATCGTTCTTTCACTCTGATTACAAGTGTTGTGTGGTAGCAGGCATTTGATAAATTCTTTATAAGTGGCAAAGTAGACTGTTTCAATGAATAATATTTAGTAGAAACAGGGTGGCACAAATAGTAAGAGCAATCTGAAGTGCTATTGATCTGGTTAAAAGATAGAGGGAATTAGATAAAGAGTAGCAACTGTTTAGTGTGAGTTTTTTTTACTTACCCAAATCCCTCTTCTGACCACCCAGCAAGGAATATACCCTCTGCAGTTTTAAATGCTTCCTCCTCCATACCGGCAAGGATCATTGTAGCTGCAACACCATAGGTAACACCTGTCCATATTTCACGAGATTGCATGCAGGTCTCATCCACCTTTCCATTAGGATGCATCCCATTTACAGCACCCATCCTACCTCCTTTAATTTTCATCACATTGAAGTCGTAGATTTTTTTTAGAGCACTTTTGATTTTGTAGTCATCAAACAGAGGAGGCAAACCAGAGGATGCTGTATACCATTGCCCTGCTAGTTGATCAGCTTGTATTGATTTACTATTACTACTTGATCCACTGTCATAGTTAAAATAGGAACCATTCCACAGTTTCGCTTCCAAAACTGGTTTGGCTTTTAGAAATTTGCTCTTGCACGTTTCAGCAAACTCTTGGTCGCCCAGCTCATGGGCCATTGCTGCTGCAGCTTGTAAAGCGGCAACCCACAAACAGCCACAGTATGCACTAATACCATGAACAGTCCAAGTATCATAGGTCTGGTCCGGAAATCCATCGTTCTCAATTACACCGTCACCATCTCTGTCAAATTGTTCCATGTATTCTATCGCAGCCCGAACAGACGGCCAAACATCAACTCCAAATGCCATGTCACGGGTTGCAGCAAAATCTCTATAAACCTGAAGCACAAACTTCGTGTTCAAATCCTTCCACCTGCTTGTATCGTGGATGTTGTAAGCGTTCATTTCATTCCAAGGATCATGTGTCCCAAGGTCATGTGGAACGGCACCTCTAACTTTACGGATTCCATATTTCCCATCAGCAAGAAACTTCACTTTTCTTCCGTCTTCTGATAAGACTGCTTTGGCAAAGTCCCGTTGAATATTGAGTTCAATCTTGGGAAATAGCTCGAGAAGAGCAAAGGATGCATAAAAATGCACATCATACGTGCACCACATTACATATTCAACTCCTTCCAAGTACAGAAACCTACCAACATCTTCCTCAGTGTTTCCCGGGTCCATTACTTTGTATGTTTGATAAGAGCGGTCAGTGTAGCCACTTTTCAATGGAACCATTAACTCATCTTCACTTACATGGGAACTAGAAGTAGAATTTTCTTCTTCATCAAATTCAACACCAGAAAAATCATTAAGAGTAGTGGTGGTCGTAGTCCTGGAGACTTCTTCTCCCCTGCCACTAACTTTAGCTTCTGTAGCTTTCATATCATCCTCTTTTATTCTAGCTACTAGTTCATCGTGATCATTTGCCATTTTTTTACCCACTACGGAAGAATCTGTAGGTACCATAGAAGTAACACATGTTATATTGCAACCGTTACAAAGATGAATGGTTAAATGTTCATAGAAGAGAAGTTAAAGTAGCTGAGTACCAATCCAGACTGTGCCACCAGCAACCAGAAAGTAAAGCTCGTTAAATAATGTGAACTTATACCTGCAGAAAATAGATGTCGCTCATAAGCCATAGAAGTAAATCGTATTAAAAAAGTGGCTCATGTCCTTGGGACACAAGGAAATACAGAAAATACACGTATCAGTGAAATACTCTGTCCTAAAAGGATTCGGTTTCTAAAATGGTTTCTGATTTTTTTTTTTTTTTTATTTAGGCCACACTTGATTAATTTTTGGCCACATGGCTAATCCAACATGAATGATACAATCGTCAAGAACCAGTTGATAAATATACAGCCATAGAATATTACTTCCAACGGTCTAGACAAGTCACCTAAAAATCAATAGTAGTCTCTGATAAGCCTTCGAAACAGACATTTTTTCCAATGCTAAATAACAAACTTAACCTGTTCCAAGAATGCCCTTACATCATTCGTAAACCATCTTTAATATGATTGAGTTCTTGAAATTTTAAAAGCATGAATTAGAGAGTTTGTGTTGAAGGGGGTTTTCCCTGAAGGAACGAGGCAAGAATAAACAAACTCCACAAAATATTCATACAATTAACAACGATGGAACAATTATTACCATTCAGGTAGCCTCTCATCCATGAGGATAGGCCTCTGCCATTTCTCAATCTCCTCTTCCCATCTTTTATAATCTGTTGATGATTTAAGAAGGATATTAGACATAAAATTTATCATCCTGCTTAGTTCATTGAATTTAAAGAATCAGTGGAATATGTGAAGTATATGATTAAGAAGTACATCGAGAGAATAAAAATGTACAGGTCATCCTAAACAGAACATTGTTTAAAAGTTTGTCGGATCAAGGACAATATAAGTCAGAGATGCTTACTTGTAAGTGCATCATGTGCCAAAGTCTGAGCAGCCTTTTCAGAAGTACCGTAAAACTTTGTGTACCTCCTGAAACACAGAGCAAGACAAGACTTTATATTGTTCAACATTGAACAAACATAATTCCATATAACACATTTTTTCATGATAACTTATATACGTTCCTAGTTTATAAGAATGAACTCTTGTCCCCAAACTGTATAGATGAGCATATACACGAGGTATGAAGATGATCAAAAGAGTTCAATGGACTCGGCAGGCAAAAATATGGTGGGCATTCGCTGATGATTTTAAACCAAATCAAAGATTCTATTTAATAATTACCGAACACTTGAATCTGAAAAGAAAAAATGAAGACAAATACATATCTTACTAATAACTACCAAATATGGCCTTCTGTTTTTTTGTTGCCAAACTCATCTTAATGAATGTTTGGTTTGTAATAAAAAAAAAATACAAATACCTACCTATGATATGAGAATCCCTTCAGAAACTTCACTTTTGGAGATGACCATGAAAGAGAAAATGCGACAGTGCATTTTCCATGAGGCTCCACCCATGCAGAGGCTGCAACTGCAGCACAAAGTGTCTCTCCAGGTGAGGAAGGCACGCTTGGTCCCGAGCTGAAGTTACCACGATCAAATTGCCCATCCTTTCAACAATTGAATATGCTTTTAATATATTGTATTTATATTGAAAGGCCATCAAAACACAACAATAAGATAGGAACAAAAACTGAGTGAACTTTTGCTCATCCCCACAAAAGGCTGTAGAAAGATAAGTTTCTCACCTGCACCATTTTATCCCACATGTCCTTTGCTGTGACGCCACTTCCTTCAGAGAGTCCAAAAGATGGCAAAACTGTCACACTAACATTTTGCGTCTCACATGCAGCTATGGCAAAAGTAACTGGAGGATTCCCTTTCGCAGTCCTGAAACAAATGCACATGTCTTTTAAATTCTTTACAGGCCTACCATATCCACAAGCTGTCAGACAAGGAACACAGCAACTAAGTTGGGAGTTATAAAAAACAGAACAGGAAAAGTAGTACTCATCGACAATACATGAGGAAACATAAACTTGGTCAGTTTCTAACATTACAGATAATAGTACAAAGTGAAGTTGTCCCAAGTCATCAACAATAGCTTTCCACAATCATTATGAGCAAAGCTCGCTACACTAATGCCTACTTGATTTATATCAATCAAAAGTCCATTGATCATGAAACTTAAGTTCGGATATAGCACATCATGTATAGTCTCGATACATTACAGAACTCTCATTTTTCTTTCAAATTTTCTAACATCTATTTATCTATTCAATGACAAACATGTTACTATAGTGTTCAACCTCCTCTATCTCTCTCTCTCTGGCTGTGTTCAAAGACATGGGATCAATTAACCAAGACACTTTCCAACCAACCGTAAAATAGAATATAAGGTTTGGTGACTTGCTTGTGATGTAGAAGCACTCCAGATACTCCATCTTCGCCTCTATCAAAGGAAAATACATTCAAATATCAGACGTTAGACAGGATGAAAGAAAGAAGGAAAGAGAGGGAGGATCACATATTATTTGGATTTGTACACACATAAATGGCTCATTCACATGATCGCCAGATAAATGTGAGATTCCTCCTATTGAATTCTGCAGATAAAAAATAATTGTTGATTAGATCAGGAAGAATAGGAAATAGCATTACAGTAGTGATAAAGAAAATATCTTACCGCCCAAGAAAAAACAAGGCTCACTTTCGCCCTTTCCCTTCCAGTATTTACCAACTACAAGAATAAATACAAAAATTAATATCAAGGAGAAGGAACTAAAACCAAGTAAACCTATTTGTCAAAAAAATTGACCTCCATAATTGAAAAGGCTTAATAATAGAATGCTGCAATGCAACAAAAAGCTATTGCAGAAAACACACCACAAATGTAGAGACAACCATCATTTCTTACTTCTAAAATCAAAGTACTAGAGAGAGAAAAAATTTGTTAAATAACTATTTCATGCAACATAGAACAACCAACAAAAGAATTCAAATGAAAGAGGAATAAACAAGATTATAGTACAAATCAATATCAGTTGTCTCTAAGATGTTCCCCGTCGAGTGCAGCAACTAATTAGTGGGACCATGTTATGAACAATATCAAATCCAAATGCCAGTTGTAGAATAAAACTTAAAGGCAACACTCAACTTTGAGTTTCCTTTCTCATACAAAAGATACTTAGAAATCTTGATGCTCAAGGAAATAAAAAAATAATTTTCATTGATAGCTAGAAGCATAACTTGTTGAAATAACTGCATGAGATTATTACTAAGAAAACATACCGTATATACAAAAACAGCAGTGGGAAGACTGCTATCTCGATAATTATGCGGTATAAATGGTGATATTTGCCTGCACGAAACTTTAAGTTCTGGATCAGGCTCACCTGAAAAAATTGCCATTAATCAATGATAAGTTAGAAAGGGCAGAAAACATAGCTAAACCAAAAGAAAAAAAAAAGAACAGAATGATACCATCATATACTGTCCATGCCCTAGGGAACAAAGCATGATATGTGGAATGCTGACCGTCAAGATTCCATCCCCACGATGATATCCCCGAGTCTCCAGCTTTCCTACAATAAGGAATTATGTTCAGAATCTGCCCGAACTTTGATTAGATAAATTTTTTTTGCTAAAACTAGAAACAAGTGATTCCATGATTTGCTAGCACAAATCCCCCATATGTATCTAATGGATTGTACGAATAAAAAAAAAGAGAACACGAGGCTTGGTTTGATTATTTTAGAGGTAAATGTTCAAATATTTTTCTAACCCTATAACACCAACAGCCTGTGGGCACAAATGTTCAATACAGAACATTGATTCCTCCAGATAACTAGGTGAACTACAGTTGGCTCTTCTTTGGGGACCTGGAAGATTAGAGATAGTATCTGAATGTGTAATACGACGTGCATCAACAAATTGGCACCCATGTTATGTTAAGCTGATAAAATGAAGCTAAGAATCTAGCATTTTACAGAAGTGGAATTTTAAAAAATGAGGCTTCATAAGCTGATAGCCTCACCCTATGCCTTCATGTTGACCAGGAGCCAAGACAGACGCATATTTTTTATTTCCTCCATCTCTAGATATAAAAATCTGCATAACCATGAGAACATATTAACCACTTCGAAAACAAAACACGTTTTAAGTGCAGAGACGGTAAAGGAAAAAATATACATATAGGAATGTTCCCATTCTTCTAATATTTATATATTCTCTTAAATACAACTTCATACTCATACATTTGTAAAAAAAATATCCTAGAAGATAGTCGAAGGGTAGGGCTTACAGAAAATTGATTGGCCATGACAGGAGAAGCTTCACATGTACCAGGAATAATTTGCCATTGCCTGAACTCGCCTCTAAAACCTCTGGATATACTGCCACTTCTGTATTACATTTAAAGAAATCCCATGAGATTAAGAATATACAATTGAACGTTGGACAGCGAACTACCGTGTATAATGCCCATCGACCCGAAACATACCCCATTCCTCCGAGTGGAACCCCTTGAGATGCTGAAGGTTTGCAAGCTTCTTTGGTGAATGGATCAATTGGTGCTTTCTGCACAAATTAAGTTTCGCTATTGGTTTCAAAGTCCAAAAGTATCGAAATAAGCTGTTTTTTTATTTGAAGAGTAAATTACCCTTCCTTGAGAAGCCTCTTCCCTTACGTAAGACCACAAACGAATACCAAGACGAACCTATAGCAGTAGGGTTGCACATCACTCAAAAGAAAGAACAATAAAAGAAGATAATTGACGAGACATGATATCGTGCGCAGCAACAAAAAATGTCGAGAACCCATCACTTACCATTTTAATTGCTTCAACAAATGTGACACTAAATTCTTTGAGAAGATTCGCATGGCCATTCAATTTCCTTCTCCACGCTTGTTCAGGTGGTGAAGCACTATCAAAATCAAACTGCAAGGGAAGAAGAACATTGAAAAGAATATTTGTCAATCAAGTCAAAATTTCACAAACATTCATGACGTTTTCAGAAGAGAATAAGCATTTCCAATGAACTTACCAGCTGCAAAGTCGACTTGCTGATATATTCGTCCGGCGGCCAAGAGTTCTTTCTACAGTGAAACAAATTTCCACTAACCATGTTGAGAAATTCAAATCACTTGTAGATGATGAGTGAAGATATAGCCCAGAACAAGCACAGAGGTCCAAATATAAAATGCCTAAGATAGCGTAAACGCAATTCCTTCTGAAAATCAAATCCTTCTTCCAAGTCAATTGAAGCCACGGAACTCCCTTCAGCTCCAATCAAGGACGAATAAAACGACAAGTACCAGCCCCAAATCGGAGTGTACAGCAAACGCCAAATCAAAAACCAAGCTGAAGCAAATCACTACCTTAATTCGAAATCAAAAAACAACTCTCATTCCCCATCCTACCAACCTCCATACCACCAAATCCAAATCCAAATCCAAAACCAAAATATCCAAGGATCGGTGCCCGATCCACACAAAAACAACCAACAAACAACACGCCGTTGAAGAAACCGAATTGAATTCTGTCCAGCACAACCACAACCAACAAACAACACGCCGCTGAAGAAACCGAATTGAATTCCAGTCCACTTTACGAACAAAATAGAGCCGAACTTCACGGAATTCGAATCAAATTAACCTTTGCCAAAAGAAAATCCAAAAGAAAAAAATAAAAAGAGTGAACAATACAGAAGCCTCCAATTGATTGGCGCAGAAAGCTAGATACTAGGGAGCAACGTGGCCCGTGGCCGGAGAGCCACCTGTCAATTGGTTTCACCTCCGGCTGGTTGATCGCCAAGTGGCGCACAGTCCGGTTGCTGTAAGGTTGAGATTCGGAATATGAACGGAGCTGCTCCTCTGAAATACTTTACCGCCTTGCCTTTCTTCTTGTTTTTATTTTGGAGAAGAAGATGATGAAACTAATTAAAAATTAAAAAATTAAAAAATTAAAAAAAATAATAATGTCGGCGTCGGCTATTTTTTTTTTTTTTTTATTGAATTTTAATTTTTATCATATGAATGGTTCTTTTTTTATATATAAAGTAACGCTAAATTATCCAATATTTTTTAAAACATTATTTATAGATAAAACACTCTTATCAATTCAAACCACTTTAACTGTATCAACTTTTTAAAATAATAATTAAAATAAATATTTAAATTAATTTTCAATTGAAGATATAAATTACAAATTTTACAAATTGCCCCAAATAAATGGATTTGTATTAAAATATTATAGAATATTACTTTTAAAGGCATTAGTCAATTTAAATAATTTTGGAAGGTAAAAAGGTAAAATTGGAAGGGAAAAAAAGGGTTTTCACTAATATAATTTTTTAAAAGGAAAAATAAAAAAAAATAATAATGACATCATTGACATGTGCGTTCACATTAAATATAACCTTTTAAAATATCATATTCCTTTAATGAAATTCAATGTCCTTTCACTTGTCATTGAAATCAATAGATGAACTTGTTTTGGTGGGTTGGCCAAAATATTTTCCCTATTATAAAAGTTCTTTTTTTTAATAGTATATTCTCGCATTAAATATATGGTTGACTTTTTTAAGTTCTTATTGATTTTCCAATTGATTTAAAGTTATCAAATTTTATTTTCGATATTTATAGAGGTGATTAAAAGTTAATGAATTGAGTTAGTAGGTAAGATAGATAGTTACAAATGGTATTAGAGTCAGACATCATGTTATATGCCAGCGAGAAGGGTGGACATGAGGCGGTGTGCCAACAAAGGTGCTGGGCCTTGAAAAATGGTGGATTGGAGGGGGGTCCACATCGATTGGAGAAGAGAACGAGTGCGAGCGATGATGCTGGGCCTGGGAAAATGGAGGGCGACGATGAGAACGATGGCGATGGGTGTGCGTGGCGATGGCGTGGGTGACACAGTCGGCCATCCGAACTGGACCCCAACGAGCCGCCGGCCACAAAAATTATAGAAGGTGTGAAAAGGTTATAATAATGATATTGCCCGCGAGGTGTTTGACAAAATGCCTCAACCAAATTTGACACCACCACCACAAGCCAACAACTACAAGACGCAGTCGGACCTTCTCTTGTCTATTTCATAGATTCTGGAAATGTAATTAAAAGAAAAATGGCAAGAACAAGTTTGTTGTTTATAACCATTCATTTGTTGTTTAATTTTTGTCTTGTTTCTTAAATGCTCGTGAGCCATTCATATGAAAAAAGTGAGTGACAAGAACAAGTTTGTCTTGGAAGTTGATTTTGTCGTGTTTTTTTCCAGCCAAATTCATTATATGGTTCAGATTTAAAAAAAAAAAAAATTCTTTTTTTGTTTTGTTTGTTTGATAATGGTTGTTGTATGCACTTTTTGTTATTTATTTCTTTAAAATGTTTGACTAAGAATATGATTTGATTATTTTAAGAAATACTCAGTAACTAGATTCGATTAAAAAACCAATTCCATGCAATAGAGTGGAACCTATCCTCCTAAAAAATAGGGTTAAAAAATAGGATTTTTAATAGTTTTAAAATTTATAAACTATATTTATAATCACGTTTGTTTTGACTTTTTGCCAATTTGACCGTTGAAGACAAGTGGTCGACAAATAATGAAATTCAATAAAGTTAAATAAATAAAAGTAACTTTAATTTTTTAATTCTTAGAAAACGACGGCCAAAACGGAACGTGGAATTTTGAACCACCACCTTACAATTAACGGAACCATCTCGGTTCTACACAAAAAAAAAAAACCCGACACGTGTTACAATTTAAAGCTAAGTGGACATGTATACCCACGTAGGATGTATATCTGGCTGACACGTAGCATTCATGCAATGCCCAAGCGCAAATTATGTGGTTAAAAAAAGAAAGTTTTGTCGTTCATTTTTTAGACCGTTAAATTATTGAAAAATATTCTTTTAACTTTATCATATATTTAAAATATATTAATATTCTTTTAAAAGTTATCATCAAGAAATTTTTTAATTTTTTTAAAGATAAAAATTGATATAATTGGAATTGACCATGGTTAGATTGTGACCGTGGTTAGAATGGCTGACAATTTTAGTTGCCACTAATTTAATTTTTAAATGTTTTGTAGCGTAAAATGAATAGAATATTTATCAAATGTTTTTTCTTTTTTCTTTTTATTTATTTTTAGTTTGGTTTATCATAAATGTAGGCCCTTTGATTCCATTAGTTTGTCACACTCACATTTAATTTAATGATGTGTTTTTTTTTTTTTTTTTTTAATGTTTTTCCACTCAAGAGTATAGTCCGGACGAACAGAAAAGGCTTCTAAAAAGGCCGTTCAATTCCAAGATATAGATTGGGCCGGGCCCATCTTCCATTTTCATGGCTTAAGTGTCCCAATTCGGTCCGGTCCGGTTTGGTTACCGGTTCCGATTGGTTTTTGAACGCGTCTAGTAATGAGAAATTAGAACAGACAGACAATATAAAATATAATGTCGAACCTATTGGTTTTCCGACTCATTCCGATTGGTTTTTGAACACGTCTCAAAAAATCATTGAGTTAGTTGTTCGCCTCTAAAATATAATGTCGAACCTAACATAGCAATGTTGTTGACTCGAGGTGGTCCACACCTTGAAGTCGAATTTTGATGCTGTCACATCACACTATTAAACCTTGGAGAATTTTGAAGAGACAACAAGACAAGTGTCAAGATTTAGGGAATTAACGATTCAAACATCCGATAAATCTTGGACTACCCTCTGTAAATAGAAATAAAAGTATCATACAATAGGGTACACGACCCAGTAACGTCTCATGCTCAAGATTCGAAATCTAGATTCGGCACTTGATGGTCCTCGACATTCCCTCCATAGCATGTTTTGTCATTATTCATATGCTACATTGAACTACTCTAAGTAAAACATGATTGAATCACCAAGAAGTAAGGTGTCAGTTGTTAGTATAAATAGTAACTTTCAATTCTTCTAAATATTTTTTAATATCTTATACTTATGATTGTTTTTATTCGAATTAAAAAATAAAAGTCTTAATTAATTGAAACGAAGAGCTTTCCAATAATAAGTTAGAGTTATTAATTAAGAGTGTGGAGGTACAACTCGGATTAAATTGAGTTTTTCCTATTAATAATAAATATTTTAATTAAAAAAATAAAAAATATATTTATTAACTTAAATATTATTTTATGAACTTCCATTCTCATTAAATTTTAATAATTGCATTGTGACATGAGCATAACAATTGTTAAAAATTAAACAAATTATTTTTATTAACTAACTGAACCTGATCACATGTTGGGGTGGTGGCGCAGTTGGCTAGCGCGTAGGTCTCATAGCAATAGAGTGATCCTGAGGTCGAGAGTTCGAGCCTCTCTCACCCCAATTATATTTCTTTTTCTCCAATAATAATAATAATAATAAATAAATAAATAATTATTATTATTTGCATAAAAAATTATATGAACTTATGCCCACTTACACAATGTTTTGATTCACTCACTAATTTAAACTATATACAAAAAGTAAATAACACAACAAGATGGATAGTTTCTATTGAGATTTGCACTCGGTGAGCTGAAAATTTTCTTGCATCCCATAGTCTCCACTCATATGTATTTCATAAAAAATCATATGATGTCGCCTAATATAAAATTAATCTAAATAAAACACGTTTAACCATGCCATTTACATAATTGAGCTACGGAAAATGAAATTTTACTTTATTAGTATAGATAATAAATTTCAAATTTTTTACGTATTTCTTAATTATCTTATGTTTAAGATCATCTTCATTTAGATGTAATATTAGTTCATTTATGTACTCGTTATTTATTCCGGTGTCACATAAAATCAGACATAATAACTTTATGAAAAAAGTAGCTAACATTTATGAAAAATAATACGTACGAACATTATGATTAACATTTTATCAATAATTTTTTTATAAAATCAGACATAATAACTGGTACAAAATAAACTTTTAATTTTAAAAAAAATGTAAAATAATTGTACATTAAAAAAATAAAAAAGATTCTCACACAAACGGGGTGGTGGCGCAGTTGGCTAGCGCGTAGGTCTCATAGCAATAGAGTGATCCTGAGGTCGAGAGTTCGAGCCTCTCTCACCCCATCGTTTTTCTATTTTATTTTTCTTAACTCAAAATCAATATTACTCATTAAATACAATAAATTGACCGAAAAATAAAAAAACCCGGGTAGTACCTGACCTGGTCAGCTTCAAAACTAATAATAATAATAAAAAAAAGACTTAATTGTAGTTTAAAATTCTTTAAATACTAAAAGTTTATTCTTTGCTTAAAACATTTTAACAATTATATTATAACATTTTAAAAGTTGAATAACTAATTAAACACGAATTAAAGTATTCAAATCAATTTAGACACTTTTTATTATTTAATGACTTACTTGACTATTGACATAACAATGATATTCAATTTTTTTTTTTTTTTTTTTTTTGAATTTTAAAGAATTAATGAAATATTATAATATTTTTATTTATTTTCTTAACTAAAGTTAAATAATATTAATATGCTGAAATAGTCAACAAACGGGGTGGTGGCGCAGTTGGCTAGCGCGTAGGTCTCATAGCTAAGAGTGATCCTGAGGTCGAGAGTTCGAACCTCTCTCACCCCAATATTTTTCTTTTTTTCTTTTAACAATAACTTATAATAAATCCGGGCAGCGACTGACCGGGTCCGCTTCAAAATTATTTTTCTTCTTAAAAAAACAAATTGACTGCGTAATCGAACGCGCAAGCAAGCAAGCCAAAACAAAATTCAAAAGCCTCCTTTAGCCATTCATTGACTTAATTTCTTTTCCTCTCCCAAATTCGTTCTCTGTTCTTGGATTCCAATCGCTATGGCGCAGCAGAAATCTTTGATTTACAGCTTCGTCGCTCGAGGAACGGTGATTTTGGCTGAGTATACAGATTTCTCAGGAAATTTTAGTAGCATCGCCGCTGAGTGCCTCCAGCGGCTTCCTGCTACCAACAATCGCTTCACTTACACTTGCGATGGCCATACCTTCAATTACCTCGTCGACAACGGATTCAGTACGCTTTTCCTTTTCATTTCGATCTTTCAATCTCTATTCAATCACTCGTTTGCTTGTTCTTGAGATCGATTATCATTTTTTTTTTCGTTGAAATTGGCGATTTAACGGTTTGTGTTGAGAACTCTGATTCTATTGGCATGATCGTAATTAATCACTTCATCCACAATTTTAGCTGTTTAATCTTCCTAAATTCATTATATATATATATATATATATATATATATATATATAGTATGTTAGAATGACGGTGATACCATGTTAGACGAACACGACTCTCCATAATAGTATAATAGTATGATATTGTCCACTTCGAGTGGAAGCTTTCATGACTTTGCTTTGGGCTCCCTAAAAGGGCTCAGATCAATGGAGAGAATATTCCTTACTTATAAACTCATGATCATTCCCTAAATTAGGCGATGTGGGACTACACCTCCCCTCAAACAAAGTACGCCTCCCTTTAATCGAGTCTCGACTCTTTTGGAGTCTTCTCTAGTCACTCTTTGACTATGCCTTTGAGGAGGCTCGACTCTTTTTCTTTTGAATGTTAGAATGGCTCTGATACCATGTTAGAAGAATACACTCTCCACAATGGTATAATATATTGTCCACTTTGAGCCTAAGCCTTTGTGCTTCTCAAAATAAGCTCTCATGGCTTTGTTGTGTGCTTCTCAAAAGGCCTTAGACGGAGAGAGTATTCCAGGATTATAAATCCATGATCATTCCCTAAATTAGCCACGTGTGACTTTCATCATCCAACCACTAAAGTTTTAGATAAAATTTTATATTATATTTGTAATTTTAATACATAAATTTAAAATAATTAAAGTTTAAAGATTATATTTGTAATTTTTGGTCAGAAATAAATTTTATGTTACTTTTGAAATTAGTTTTCAAAAAATCTATTACTTGTTTAATAAAATTTTCAAAATTTGATGAAATTCTTTTTTAAAAAATTATATATTTATTTATAAATAAAGTTTATAGATTATATTTGTAATTTTTCATCCAAAAATAATTTCTATGGCACTTTTGAAATTAATTTTCAAAAACTAAAATAATTAAAAATAATTAAAGTTTATAGATTATATTTGTAATTTTTCCGAAATATATTTCTCTTTAACAAAAAATTTTAGTAAAAGAAAAAAACAAAGAAATTCATAGATGAACAGCTAATTTTATAGTGTTAATGTTTAAAGTACAGCTAATTTTTGTAACGATTTAGATCCCGACAATTCTCGTAACGTTTCTAATTTTGGTTCGATACTGCAGTCTATTGTATCGTTGCGGTCGAGTCTGCAGGACGACATGTTTCGATGGCGTTTCTGGAGCGGATAAAGGAGGACTTCAACAAGAGATATGGTGGAGGAAAAGCTGGAACTGCTGGCCCCAAGAGTCTGAATAAGGATTTTGGGTAAATTTTAATGGCTCTTAGTTCATTTGATGAGGAGTGTTGTTGTTGAGTGATATTGAAAGTTAAATGTTGCAGACCCAAAATGAAGGCTCATATGCAATACTGTGTAGATCATCCTGAAGAAAGCAGTAAGCTTATGCAAGTCAAGGCTCAGGTTTCTGAAGTTAAAGCTGTTATGATGGGAAACATCGACAAGGTAAAACGACCCGACCCGACCCGACCCATGAATTGTTAATGATTTAAAAGTACGTGAAGTTTTAAAACGCGTCTGTTAGTGAGAGATTTTCACACTCTTCTAAAGAATGTTTGGTTCTCCTCCCCAAACGATACACAATCCACCCCCTTCGAGACCCAGTTTCCTCGTTGGCACTTGTTCCCTTCTCCAATCGATATAGCTCCCCCAATCCATCCCCCCTTCGAGGCCAAGAATCCTTGCTGGCACATTGCCTCGTATCCACCTCCTTCGGAGCTCAGCCTTCTCACAATCCACTTCCCTTTGGGGCTCAATATTCTCGCGGGTACTTGTTCTCTTCTCCCATCGATGTAGGACCCTCCAATCCATCCCCCTTCGTGGCCAAGAATCCTTGCTGGCACACCGTTTTGTATCCACCCCCTTCAGGGCTCAGCTTCTTCACAATCCACCCCTTTTGGGGCCTAGAATCCTTGTTGGCATACCACCTCGTATCCACCCTCTTCAGGGCTCAGCCTCCTTACTTACACATCGCATGGTGTTTGGTTCTGGTACTAACTGTAACAGGCCAAGCCCACCACTAGCCGATATTGTTCTCTTTGGGCTTTCCCTTTCGGATTTTATCTCAAGGTTTTAAAACATGTTTGCTAAAGAGAAGTTTCTACGCTCGTATAAAAAAATGTTTCGTTCTCCTCCCCAACCAATCTTGGATCTCACACTATAGTTTTAAATGTTAGAATTGGTCTTGATTATTTGCAGAAGACTCTTCGAAATGTTAGAATTAGTTTCGATTACAAGAGTTTTACAAATTTATATGACACGTGTTTGATGATGGTTGCTTTATTTGTTCTATAGATACTGGAACGAGGAGCTAAGGTTGACGAATTGGTAGATAAAACTGCAGATCTTCGTTCAAGGGTTAGTCTCTTAAATCTTGTTCTCGAAGTGCATACATATATAAATTTTAATCAATGATATATATTTCAAGACAATTGATCACGAGTCAATTGTTTTATTTTATTGATTAGGCTCAAGATTTCAAGACGAGCGGGACTCAATTAAAAAAGAAGATGTGGTACCAAAATATGAAGATAAAACTGATCATCTTAGCTATTATCATTATCTTGGTTTTGATCATTGTTGTATCGGTTTGTGGCGGATTTTCGTGCTAAAATCGAACCCATGAGAGCATTTTTAATGCTCCATTCAAGAAATCATTAGTGTTTTGCGTTGGTGAAGGCTTGTTTTGTACACTTTTGGATTAAAAGGATAGCCATTCTCATAAAAAAGATGATCTTTAGCATGGATTGTTGTACTTCATCATCCATTAAAGATTTGTAATTATTCATTCATTTATTCGTTATCTCTTATTTGTTACATTTAAAAGATAATTAAGTCATCCATTAATAAAATTTTGAAAAAAATTAAGTAATGTTAATATGATTTAAAATTTAAATTAGGTGATTCTTAAATCACGAAGATTAGATTTTTTTCGATTTGGGTTGAGTTGAATTTGGTTCAATTTGCAAGTTGACGTTTTTTTTGTCAGTCAACCCGAAAATAGGGTTACAACCCTACCCGACATTTTTTTATAAAAAAATATATATATATTTAACATTTGTAACTGGTAAACGTTTGATATTTGAATTTTATGAAAATTTAGTTATTAATATAACATGTATTGGAATAAATATAATTTTTTAAATAATTAAAAAAAATAATCTGACCGTTGAAAGATGAAAGTCTCACGCTAATTTGATCATGAGTTTATAATCAAAGAATATTCTTTTCATTGGCAAGAGGCATTTTGGAAAGCCCAAAGCAAAACGATGAGAGCTCTCATGAGTTTATAATAAAAGAATACTCTCTCCATTGGCACGAGGCCCAAAGCTTAAAGCAAAGCCATGAGAGCTTATGCTCAAGGTGTAAGCACAAAACAAAGCCATGAGAGCCCAAACCAAAGCCATGGAAGCCCATGAGAGCTCAGACCAAAGCCAGAGTTTATGCTCAAAGTGAACCATGAGAGCCCAAACCAAAGTTATGAGAGCTTATGTTCAAAGTGGAAGCCCAAAGCAAAGCCATGAGAGCTTATAAGCCTATGATAGCCTAGACCAAAGACTTAGTTTATGTTCAAAGTGAGCTATGAGAGCCCAAACCAAAGCCATGAGGTGGAAGTTCAAAGCAAAGTCAGGAGAGCTTATTCTCAAGTAGATAATATTATACCATTGTGGAGAGTCGTGTTCACAATAAGAAATAAATAAAAATAAACGTGTAAAATTTGTCTCTTACTAACTCAATTAACCAATATAACTTTATAAAGCCCATAATTGAAAAGTACATAAACGATGGAAGTATTTTGTATTATTTAATATATTTTTTTTTAACCATTGGAAAAGTGGTTTCCGGCTCCAAATCACGCCACGTGTTACTTCCATGGCCAAATGGTCTCTCGGTCCTCATTCTTTGATGCATATTCGCCCATCAACAACCACAACCACCAGCACCATTTAGCTAACGAAGTCAATTCAGTTCTCTGCAGACGCCATTCTTCTCTTCCTTCTGCCGATTCACACTTCGACTCTGACTCTTCCGCCATGGACGCAGCAGCACCACAGCTCGTCTCTTGCGGAATCGACACCATTCGCTGCCGAACCTTACCATCGCGCCTTCAGTTTCCCAAACCAATCGTCAGAACTCGCAGGCGTGCCGGTAAGGTTCTTGCGGTTGCGACTGACCCGAAATCGACGCGGAATGAGTCCATGAATTCGTCTCCAACGAAGTCCGTCAATGGATCAGCGAGATCCCCTCCGGCTCCTAAAGCTGTTAACGGAGTTTCCACTGTAAGTACTCTCATATGAACCTTTCTTTAAACTGTTGAATTTTACGCTGTTTCTGTTTCTATTTCCTTTGTGTGCTCCTTCTAGAGCTGGTTAATGATTGTTCGGTTTCTCTTTTTGGACCGGTCGCCGTTTGATTGATCTATATGAGTTTGATTAGGATTTTAATGACGTAAATGTAAATTTAGAATGATTGTTGAATATGCACAGCTTCTTAGACTTCGAGTTCTTGCCGGAAGAATAACGACTACTGAGCTCGATCAATTTCCATGAAGGCTAAATTTCGATTTAACAAAATTTGCTTGTGCCTATATTTGTGGAGACCTTGGTGGTTTGGAAATCCTGGTTGTATGTCTTCACTTTCGCGTCGAAATCATATTAGGCGAACTAGTCACTAGTCTTGATGGTTCTTTTTTTTTTTCTGCTATCCACGTTGGGATATAACAGGTTGTGATTGTTAGATTAGGTGCCTTTCGTTTTCACCCTTCAACGTTAAATGATTAATCTATCGTTTAAATATTTACCAGAATTGAATAGTGTTATTGTGCGTTTGATTCCTTGTCATTTGAGATGAACTTTTCCATGGATTATCGAGAGTTCATGTTCACTTTTTGATGTACCTTAAAATATATTATATATACTTTTAAGTCTTTTAATTTTAGTGGAGTTCCTTCACTAATCTTAGAAATGACAGAGAATTGGAGATGTTTCGAAGGAAATTAAAAGAGTTAGAGCCCAGATGGAAGAAAATGAAGAGCTGGCAATACTCATGAGAGGACTACGGGGACAGAATCTAAAAGATTCCCTTTTTGCAGAGGATAATGTTGAGCTCCGCCTTGTTGAGGTATAAGTGTACGATTAACGCACTTTTTTTTCTCTCTCAATAATGTGTGATATAGTTTTGCGGTCCATTCATGTTTGATGTGCGTATGAAATTAAATGAAAATGACCCTCGAGGTCTGAATATCAGATTAGAAATATGGGAGGGAGTTACATATGATTAATTATTCATATGTGAAGTGAGTAAAAATCAAGAAAACCAAAATTGACTTCTATAATCGCGCTGTATATGCATAAAATTTGCGATTGTCTTATCTGTTACTGGACTCACGAAATTGTTTTAATTGCTCATTGATTTTTTTTTTTTTTTTTTTTTTTTGCACAACTCTTAGAATTATACAATATCTTTACTTGCATTTTGAACTTCTAGCAACTACTTTTGGGTTTTGGATCAAAGGCATCGAGAACGTATTTCACTCACATCCACAACCTGATGGATAGATTGGAGTTTCCATCAGAACTCCAGTAACCTCATATGTAACCTATCCGGAAGAAAACCTAGACAATGGGACTTGATTCTAGCTCTAAGTGGGTTCACTTAGATTATCATGATTGATAGGCCTACAGGCAAATCAATTTTAACTGTGAACAGTTCAATTAGGAAAATGTAAAATCTGCTATTCTAAACTCTGTTATATTTTCAGTTTATGATAATAGTCATCATCATGTTCAAGTTGATTACATTTTTTTATCAATAGCATTGACAGATTGTGGATATGAATTAGAGTACTATCATCGGTGTTTTGTTTGATCCAAATAGAGAACTGGAAGTTGATAGTCAACGTTTCCTTCCAAAGAATAATTTCCTATTAGGGAAGAAGCTTCTATGGGGGCTAATAACCTGCTTATAGAAGTTATAATATGAAAAAAATGAAATTGGTGCGGCATGAAACTCATGCTTTTTTTTAAAAAGCTTTAGTAAGCTCATTTTTCTAGGTGTTTTTTCCTCATTTTCTGTCGATGTATTTTTATATTTAAATTATTCTGCTTTAGGTAGATGAGAGCAGCGAGTTTTTGCCTTTGGCTTATGATCCTGATAGCATATCTGCATATTGGGGGAAAAGACCACAGGCTGTGGCAACACGAATTGTTCAGTTGCTTTCTGTTGCTGGAGGCTTTCTCTCACATATTGTCTGGGACATCATAAACAAGAAAGTTAAGGAGGTATGTCTACATTACTTTTTTTCCTCTTTTGTTTATTTTATAATGCTACATTCAGGTGTGGGCAATTATTATTGTTACCATTAGGGAAACTTTAGAAATTAGAATTTGGAGTCGTGTCTTGAGCAGCAGTGAATCTTGGGAGGTGAGAATATGGGCTTGGGAGCATTTAAAAAGAATATTGATTCAATGACAAGTTTCTTTTGTTATTAAGAAAAGATTATCATGACCAGTTGTGAAGCTTAGAGTGATCATATGGCCTCTTGATTCTCTCTGAATGTTTAATAGGAGTGGTGGAGTAATGATTGGTTAAGATATGAATATTAATGGATTCAAAATAAAAAAGGTTATTAGTCAATAATACAATTGAGGGTAAAAAAGAAGTAGCAGTTTCCCCATTTTTAATGTTGTTTTGATCTGCATATCCTATACAATATTTAATGAACGATCTCTACCATTCTTGAAATTCTGTCTAAAACTGTTAGTTATTAGTTAAACTCCTTGGTATTAAACTAGTATTACCTCCAAATTGCTAAAATGTATATTTTAGTAGGACGCAGGAGAAGCTTTCCAATTCTGAATTACTTTATGCCGTACCCATGGTTGATATAAATATACACTACACCATCTATATCGTGTTTCTTACCAATTGAAGTGCTTCATGGTTCTAAATGTTGTTTCAAATAAAAATGTAGTGTATTGTTCGTTTTAATTCATGAACGACTTATATTGTAGAGAAACAACATGTCTTGATCTGGAAAATATCATAAAATTTATTTTTGATTCCTTTACATTAAATCTACCCTCATGTTTCTCTTTATATTTAATCATACCAATAACCTCTCCTTCCTTTGTGATTCCTTTTGCAATTGGAACATTTTATTTCAGAATGAAGTTGAAAGAGCAATTGAATTAAGGGAAATTGTGACCTCGTTGGGTCCAGCATATATTAAACTAGGACAAGCTCTGAGTATTCGACCAGATATACTGTCACCTGCTGCAATGACTGAGTTACAAAAGCTTTGTGATAAGGTATGATTAACATTCTATGTGTACAGATGTTATAGTTTAGATTATCTGAGTTCTCGTCTGAATTAAGCCCTGTAAATTGAAACATGCATCTAATCCTTTGTAGTTGATACCATTCATAACGCGGTTTCTTATTCCCATAAGTTTATAATCTTTGATCAGTATGGTTTCTACATTGGAAGAGTGATTTGACTGTAAAAATTTGGGCCTTAGTTATAAGACAACATTGGTGCTGATAAAGTTTTTATACTGAACTTTCCAAGTCAAACCTAGCATACATGGTTCATGCTATTGGAAACAAAAGTTATTATTGAAAAACTTCTAGATTGCTGCATCCCTTTTATGTTCATTGTGAAATGTATTCTATGTCCACTGCCTGGGCATCTCTTCTTGCACTTTAGTCCTTGCAATGAACATCTGGCTATAGTCTTCCTGTGTTGAATTATGTTAATTAACTTGATCCTCGTAGAAAATAATATTCACTTGAAGCCTACCTTCGAATCCTTTTGAAATTGAAATATTGATACTAATTCTTAGGATATTAAATTCTTATAACCTGCTTCGTAAACCTCGGCTATTAGATAGCTAGTTCTTAGTTGGATTTCATTCTGCCAACTGACTGAGTGTGTATAGCTGCCAGATATTTCTGTTCTAGTCTACTTTATCACCTAGACATGTCATAGAGAACTGAGATTGCATTGTTGATGTTCTATTGCCAGTTATCATTAAGTTAGAAGAGCACCTATTTAATTACTGAATGATGTTAATAAAAAGGAAAGGTTGATTTCTTACCAAAAAAATTACTGTCTAATCTCTTTTCCTTCTCGATCTGAAGGTTCCTTCATTTCCCGATGATGTTGCTATGAGTCTTATTGAAGAGGAACTTGGTCAACCATGGCAAAACATTTATTCGGAACTTTCTCCTTCCCCAATTGCTGCTGGTACGGACAATTATAACTAGACATTTGTTAGCACGGATTATTCTATCTTTATATTATGAGATAATGCTCACTTCTTTTTCCCCCAAAAAAATATGGCAGCTTCTTTAGGGCAGGTATACAAAGGTCGTTTGAAAGAAAACGGAGATCTGGTGGCTGTTAAAGTTCAGAGGCCTTTCGTTCTAGAGACTGTAACTATTGATTTGTTTATCATACGGAATTTGGGCTTGGTTCTTCGGAAGTTTCCTCAGGTACTCTTTTCATTTAGAATGAAGGGGGAAATAATTTAGTAATCTTTTATTTTGAAAAGATGGAAATAATTTTAATATTCCATTTCTTGCTTCTGATTTCTCTCAGATTTCTCTAGATGTGGTTGGCTTGGTAGATGAATGGGCAGCTCGCTTCTTTGAGGAGCTAGATTATGTGAATGAGGGTGAAAATGGAACACGCTTTGCTGAGATGATGAGGAAGGACCTTCCACAGGTAAACCTAGCACATACCATTATTTCCTTAAGGTTCAGTATTGATAATTAATTTTTCTCGTGCTTTTAGGTGGTTGTTCCAAAAACATACCAAAAATATACTTCAAGGAAGGTTCTCACTACTGGATGGATAGACGGAGAGAAGCTGTCCCAAAGTACGGAAAGTGATGTTGGGGAACTTGTGAATGTGGGAGTCATATGCTACCTAAAGCAGGTAATTTTCCTGGTCAATAAGTTTGACATACCAGTGCCTTCTTGACAACCATTTCATGATAAAGACAAAGGTCCTTGGGTATATGTTTTTTGTTCTATTATTTGAAAGCTAGACTGGGCAAAATGAAAGAGTCTTAGTACATACGGAGAGTTACTTGAAATATTGTGGTGACTACTCCATTTCATTATTCATGCTAGGGGGGCTCTATCCCTCCATTAAACCGAAAAAAGAAAATGTATTGCTTGAAGGAGCATATACATCAACATTCCATGGAGTCAAATCAATACATATCCTCACAAATGACTATTTTTTCTTCTTCTTTAATTGGTAAACTTCTTGGCATCAAGTATTTAATAGTTGCTGATGTGATGTAGCCGCTGTCAGAACAATCTAGATATGGTTTAAGTGTTTCTCAAGATGCACTAGAATACTTGTGCACCGTAGTAGGTGTCAGATTTATATCCTAGAACAGGTTCCTGCATACTTGTGGTTACAGTGACTAGAATTATGGAACTTTTGAATGTATCAGTCATATATATAAGAAGGTTTTTGTACTACTGGGAAAAGGTTTTGTTTGTGTGCGCGCCAAAATATATCACTGCAGTTTGACTTTTCCTGTATATCTTTAGAGTTTTCTAACTAAATACATTTTCCTATAGTTACTTGACACTGGATTCTTCCATGCTGATCCTCATCCTGGGAATTTGATCCGTACTCCAGATGGAAAGTTGGCCGTACTTGACTTCGGTAACAAACTTTAGAACACAATTTATATAAGGCGTATATTAACGTTCATTATATATATGTTTGTCCATTCACCCACAACCTATCTATCTCAACTTGGTTTCATGCACCTCCTTTGAGTACAAAATGTATCTAATAATTTTATCTTTATCCCGAACACTCATGATTTTATAATGACTTGATTTTTATTTGCTGTTACAGGTTTAGTCACGAAGTTAACTGATGATCAGAAGTATGGAATGATTGAAGCAATTGCACATCTCATTCATCGAGATTATTCGGCTATTGTCAAAGACTTTGTTAAGCTTGGTTTTATTCCAGAGGGTGTTAATTTGGAACCAATCTTGCCAGTCCTAGCAAAAGTTTTCGATCAGGCTCTTGAGGGTGGAGGTGCAAAGAATATCAACTTCCAGGAGCTGGCTTCAGATTTAGCTCAGATAACATTTGATTATCCATTTCGGATACCTCCATATTTTGCTCTTATAATCAGGGCAATTGGGGTTCTAGAAGGAATAGCTTTGGTGGGAAACCCTGATTTTGCCATCGTGGATGAGGCATATCCTTATATTGCACAGGTATAGTTCCTCTTATTTATTTATTTTGCTGATGATGCTAGTTAGATACTACCTTTTTTTCCGTACTGAAATAAACGTTGTGTGCTCATGGCTGTGGTTGTATTCCTTTGTGGTAGATCTATTAGATGATTTTATTTTTGTAGGGAATGTAAACATCAATAACAAGGATAAGGGTTGTTTGTTTCACGGTGTGTTTTTGTTGTTTCCCGAAAATGGTAAAGCTTGAAGGTTAATTCAATATTTTTCTTGCAAATGATGTATACAAAAAACCTCTACATTAAATGTTAATTAACCTTTTCTGTCCGTACAGTGAGTTAAGTGTTGGATCTACAGTTCATAGTAAATCATGTTATACGATTTTAGCACTTGGAAAAATGGTGGATTTTCAAGGATGTTGCCATAAACTTGTATGTAAAAAATACAGTAGTCGTTGAAGACACCCTTTGGTCCTTTCGTTGTTATTAAGTTAGTTTCTGGGCTCATAAATACTAGAAACATGTTATAACCTAACCCCCTTGTTCATAGCCAAAAATTTACGGCCAAGCCTTGACTGAACTCTTAACTTAATTACATTTGGGTCTCTTTCTTCTCCTTTCTTTCAGAGACTTCTGACTGATGAGTCTCCAAGGTTAAGGAGTGCTTTACGATACACAATCTACGGGAGATCCGGAGTATTTGATGCTGAGAGATTCATTGATGTTATGCAAGCCTTCGAGAATTTCATTACTGCAGCTAAAAGTGGGGGCGGAGAGGATTTAAGTGGAGATATGGCCGGGCTTGGTGGTCTGAAAAGTCAAACATCATCTTCCTTTCTTCAACTTCTTCCTGCTCCCCGTGAATTCGAGCAGAATCAACCTATTGAAACAAGAGCATCCTTGGCCTTTTTGCTGTCTGATAGAGGGAACTTCTTTCGGGAATTTCTTCTTGATGAGGTAAGCTCTAGAACAACTTTTGTAATTTACTTTAGATATAATCTTACTACCTTTTTTGGTCCCCCCAAATGCTACTGCATTCTCGGTTTTACTAGTGAACTGACAGCCTAATTAGCAAATTAGACATCTGAGCTTCAGAAATACTTGCTTTATGTCACTTTCCTCTTTCGATATTTGAACATGCAAGGCCAATATTTTTCTTGATAATGAAAATGTTGTTCACTGTTGTACTATGCAGATTGTGAAGGGCATTGATGCAGTCACAAGGGAGCAGTTAGTACGTTTAATGTCAATCTTTGGACTTAGAAATGCTACACCAGTTTTTAATATGGTTCCTTCCATTGGACCATTCAAGCCTGTCGCACTTCTACCCACAGTATCAGAAGAAGACAGAGTCATACTAAATAATGTTCAAAAGATTCTCGAGTTCTTAACGGCGGGAAGTTCAATCTCAGCAACATCTAAAGAGGTACTTGTAGGCTCGATTCAGAAGTGAATAACATATACTTAAACGAGTTTTTGATCTTCTTTCAAACGAGTATATCCTCACTATTTTCCCTTTTTCATCATTGTGGGTACAAACAGGGTGCGGATGTTGTTCGAGTTATTCAAGAGCTTCTTCCAGTTTTGCCAGGCATCTCCACTACAGTTCTTCCTGAGGTGCTCAGTCGATTATCTTCCCGGGTATTCGCCCGATTAATTCGTGATGCATTGTTATGAGGAACGCGCACAATTCGACTTTTACACGTCATTTGAATTTAGCACACATATAACTGATATATATACAGGTGAATTATGTAACCTAACCTGATCATCTTTCAGGTATTTCCAATGCTTAAATGCTTTGAGAAATTTTCTTTCTTTTTTTATATTTTTTTATATATCATTCACTAACAAGAAATGTAAAGTTGGCAGTTCTATTGTATGCCAAATACTTCATTATATAGTGAAATTAAAATTTATTTTCACAGAGAGACTTTGTTTACCAAACTTAATCTTGTTCATCTTGTGCTTGTTCTCTTTACAATTGCCTTGTTTTGGTACTTCTAATTGTAATGTTGATGACATGTACCCAGTTTTATGACCCTTCTTTGAACTTATTTGAAGGGTTGAGTATCTACAGCTTAAATAAGATTGAAAGGGCAAATAAACCGGAAAAGACAATTCAACCATTGACTAAGCTTCATATTACGTGGATGATTTAAGATGCATGTCTTCAACTAAGAGGTCAAAGGTTTGAATCTTTTCACTTCTCATGTTATTGAAGGTTTGTACAAAATAAACTAAAGGCCGTAGAAAGGAATTAGAAAACTGCCGTAAACAAATTTTCTTGATGGGTCGCTATCTCGAAATCTAAAAACGAAGATTTAAGTGATTAAGAAGTTAGAATAGAAATGAAAAGTTTGTAGGTCCATTCTTATCCAAGAGACATGGAATCTAGGCAGCTTCTAAGACTTTTGGTTCTTGCATTTCAAATATATGGCACTTATGTTGATCTAATGCACACATGGTTCCACAAGCACAATGCAGTTTATTCAAATTCTGTATCATGAAAACCTTAATCCATGGAGTTGGCAACCCACAAGCACAGCTCAATTCTTATACATCTTCTAAACACATGCATGTGAAAGAAAGCAAATCCGAAACAGCAGGAGACAAAAGAAAAAGAGAGGCCAACTACCCATCTTGCTATTTGAAACCAACAGGAACAGTCGATTACTTCTCCAAATAAACAAGGAGAAGACAATTTCTCTTGAATTTCAGCCTTTTACCCCACAAATGAGTGCTTTTCTAAAGCAAAAGAACAACAACTTGTAGTGGTGGCATGATCATGATTGTGCTTTTCCCACTCTGTTTAAGTGTACAGCAAACTGTAATCATGATCACAAAACTCCCCTCTCCATTACTTTTTGTGGCAAATCCCCAAATCTTCAGCATGCCATCTGTGTTTAATCAAATGCTTTAACGATTCTAACCTTCTTCTTCTTCCCTCACAGGGCTCCAAGTTTGGTCATGGTTTCAACGGATCAAACCGGTGAAGAGAGGCGTTTCTTTGTTGATTGTACTCCTGGCGTCGGCGGCGCGGAGCAGGTGCACCGCCGTAGTGTGCTCTTGCTATGCACCTTCAGGAAGCTTTAACAACAAAGGCGAAGGAAGCAAGACGAGCACCATTTTCAGGTCACGTTCTGTTGAAGAAAAGAGAGATGGGGTCAAGCAAAAATGGCGTAATAATCATGAGCTACAAGATGGTAATGGAAATGGGTCTAATGGGATTCATTTAGAAATCCCAAATCTCAAGAGCAATTTAAAGAAGAAGACAAAGGAGAAGGAGGAAGAGGAGGAGACTTGTCCTACAGAAACAAGGAAAGTGAACTGGCCTGATGCCCATGGTAAAGATATTGCTCATATCCAAGAATTTGATCCAAGGTATGCTTACTTTATACTCATTTCCAAAGCCCTGCTCTTCAAGTAGATATTAAATTCTAAGTTAATAATGGCCTCTTTTTCATGATTAAGCTTAAATTATGCCAAGAAATAGAGCAACATGTTGTATTTGAAAACCGTAGTTCATGATCAAGTCTGAGAGCTTCAAAGATGAATTTGTGCTTATTCTGTAAGTTTCTGGTTTTGCCACAGTGTATCAGGAGATGGGGAGCTTGAGGGAGTAAGAAACTCTTGTGTCTGCACGATTCAGTAACAGAAAAGAAAAAGGTATGCTTGTTTTTAGTTTCCTCCCATGAATCTTTCTTTCAATAATGAGTGCAATTTGCTGCAATGACTGAAGAGTGGTGATGACACATAGGGTTAAGTCCTTAGGATTCCTGATGCAAAAGACAATTTGTATTTGATTTTCTTGTTACTGCCATCTTTTAGATCTTTTAGAATCTTGAGCCTTCGAACTCGAAAGAAAAAATACATGTCAATTACTTTTGGCTTATACCCACGACGATTTTAACTTGTATTTACCTTTGGACATATCTATAATAGTGAAGTTTTCTTTTAGAATAATGTGTGGAGATACCGAGAAATTGATGCTATGAGCTTTGTGGGAGTCTGCTAAACAAGATTATTAAACGATTGCACTCGAATGATTGGGATCAACCATCTTTGATAGTATGTTCATTTTAGTCAATCAGCAAAATATTTAGATTTAACCACTTTTCATATCCTAAAACTTGTAATGAATGAAAGATGAAGATGTTGGTATATGATCAAAATTAAGTTGGATCTTTTAGATATGATTGCTTTCATTTTTGGATCATCTGATCCCAATACTAACTTCCTTTTTTTTCTCATCTTCTCCTTTATTGCCTCTCTCACAACATTCAATTCCTCATGATTTGATTCATCAGAAAGGTTGAAAAAAATGAAATTCACCATCACCCACTTTACTATTAGGTTAAATTAATAAAAATATGTTTAAATTTTATATTTTGTCGGTGAGATTTCACATTGGTTGGGAAACGGAACATTTTTTATAAATGTGTGAAAACCTCTGTCTAAAAAACGAAGATATATTTTTAAAAATCGTAAGACTGAAAACAATACGTAATGTGCCAAAGCGGACAATATTTACTACACAATATTTACTACTGATGGATTTGAAATTTGAGTTGAGAGTATTTTATATATATAAAAAAAATATTAAAGATATTGATTTTTTTAAAATGAGAATTATTGAAACTTTTGAAAGTCTATGAATATTTTTTTTTAAAGATAAATACAAAGTTATTTTTATTAATTCAGCTATCTGATCAGATTAATTTGAACGGGCATAAATTAATCAATCAATTATGGTCATGATTATAATTATAATAATTAAATTTAAGTTAATCATAGGTTTGTGTTAAATAATAAGTATCATATAATATAAAAACATATCCATTGACCTATAAACTATAAAGAATGCAAGCCCTTAAATATAACATACAATCTGGAAAGAGAAACAAGACATGAAAAATGGGCCTTCACATGCCAATAGCCCATTCAATTATTCAGGCCCATGAGGCGCACAACATAGTTTCAACTGTAAGCCCAGGCCCAACTTCAATCACTAAACTCCATTCCAGCCCATCACCAGCAGTCTTAAGCCCATTCTCACTGGACTTCTTCCTCATCCGGACTCCCGAATCACGTGCCTCGACGCCCACAACTTTTCGAGCCCGAGGCCCAACTCCATCTTGATCCGGCCTAAATCGACGGCCCACCAGGATGCGCGATCCAAAAGTTGAGTTCCAATCAGAAAGGCCCAATGGGCCAAAGCATCGAGGAGTAAGCCCAACTTCACGCGAATGGCCATCAATGGGCCTCTCGCTGAGAATTTCGAAAATGGGCCTCTGGAGCCCACAATGATCCCGGCCGACGAGGATTATTGAAAGGAACTATTAAAAAGCTTTTATGCTAATTTAAAATTAGGTCCCAATTTAAAAAAAAAAATAATTCTGTTGGGAATTATAATGCAATAAAGACAAATGATTAATGTTGTTCTATTTGTTACTCCCAAAAAACATGACAATATTTAAATGAGGCATTCTATTTTCTAAGGATGTTATTGTTATAATCGTGAATAAATTCTACCTCTAAGAGACAATTGACCAATAATCAATATGTTATTGTTTTCAAGTTGCTGGAGCTGTCGAACCACGCCGAATTCGAGTTGAGGAGCGTGTCGATGGACAAACATTAAAAGTAAAGTAGTTTCGACATTAAAAGACCGTACGTTATTTTAGGAGTAATTATTATGTATTATTGTGTAAATTTTTATTCCTTTTGGTACAACTTACTACACATTATTTGTGTTGATAGTGTTTGGTAGAGAGACAAACATGCTTCCAATTTCAATTCAATTTTGCTATAATTTTTAATACCTAACTTTATTTTTCTAACCAACCAATGAGTATATAACTTACCAAATACTTTGTATCAAACGCTCAATAACTAACGTTCCAAATTTTAAAGACCTTATGATTGTATTCTTTGCTCCTCTCGATAATCCTCAACAATTCTTCCCGTGAACAAAATGTATCATAGAGCCTCTTCTGAAACTTCCTTTTTGGAGCCCTCGAACAACATGTGAGGATTCTATTAACATGGAAAAACCAAAAGCAGAGCCATGAAATGTAACAGCTCAGGCTCACCGCTAGCAGATATTATCTTCTTTCGGCCTTCCCTTTCGGGTTTCCACACCCTTATAAAGGGTGTTTCATTCTCTTCTCCCAACCAATGTGAGATTCTCACATGAAAACTAATGTTCAAAGTGGATAATATCATATCATTACGAATATACGTGATTCTTAACATGGTATTAAAGTGAAAGCTATCATTAAACACTAATATCAATACGTTCATAACATATTTGAAAGTTATATCATTTTTAGTTAAAAAAAAATAAAATATATTAATGTTGAAGATCTCGATATTTTTAAAAATTTTAGGTCAAAATTTTGAACATAATTTGTATTGGAAGGTGAAAAAAAAAGGTAAAATTTGTGTTACCCCAAAACTTTAATGTCACTTTTTGGCTTTAAATCAAAAATATTGATTAAAGAAATGAGTTTGACTTGAATTATAATTCAAAGAAAATAACCAAATTATATTCTATAAAAAGTGAATTAATTGAGTTTTTTTTTGGTAATTAGCTCCGGCGATGTTTCACGGTGGCCCACGGTGGCCCACGGTGGCCCCACGGTGGTCCAAATAAAGGAAACTTGTTGAGGAGATAAGGTGTTTGGCTTTTGGTCAAAGGGAGTAAAAAGTAATGGTTTGAGTAATTTTTTGTTTTTTTCACTTTTCCCGGCAAAACAAACTTGTGGACTCATGCAAATTTAGACTTCCATACCCGCCAACTTACCCAACTTTACCCTACTTAATTCATCCCGACCATTGAACCGTTCTTACGAGCACCAAATAGATTATGTACTCGATACATCTTTGTTTCTGAACATAGCTAATACGTTCGTTTTTCGAGTTCAACACCTCAGGTACAAGCCCACTGCTAGCAAATATTGTCCGTTTTAACCCGTTACGTATCATCATCAGCCTCACAGCTTCAAAAGGAATGTTTCATTCCCCCTCTCCAACCAACGTGGGATCTCACAATCCACCCCCTTTAAGAGCCCAGCATCCTCTCTGGCACACCATCCATCTTGGCTCTAATACCATTTGTAACCCTCTAAGACCACTACTAGCAGATATTATTATCGCCATCAGCCTCACATTTTTAAATTGTGTCTATTAGGGAGAGATTTCAGATTTATTAGCATATCTTTACTAATTAAACTATACCCATACCCGACAATAATTTTATTTACGGGTTTCAAATTATATTTTATTTAAATATATCATTACTTTTTTTTTTTTTTAATAACGTAAGAAACACATTATTGGTAAAAAAAAAAGTGAAAAAAAAGGGTCATTAGTCATATCATTAATGTCTTATAATAGAGGGGCAATTAAACAAGGTAATTAAAATGTTTTTAATTTTTAAATAAATATTAAGGATTTATTTTTAATTTATTTAAGAAAATTAGGAGGGTAAAATGGTAAATAAACGTGAAGAGAGAGAAATATTGTTGGTTAATGGTTTTGAGGGAGGCGTGAGAATATTGTTATGATGGGAGGCACTTGGTTGTTACATGGGAGCATTATCGTTCCCAAAAATATGGAAAATTTATTATTTTTTTTTTGTTTTAATTACTTTTTAGTCCTTCTAAATTTTAAAATATACATTTTAGTCCCTCAAGTTTTGTTTTTTTTTTCTTCTATTAATTAAAATTTAATAAATATTTTAAATGTTTCATGAATTGATTATTTTAATTTATTTCTTTATTTTATTTTATGAAATCTTCTCACGGGCTTTTCGTGCAATATTATACTCCTTTTTGTTCATTATATAGTAAAATAAATAAATAATTAAATAAAACTAAAATAAATATTCATACGAGAAATTACGATAATATTTAAATTACAAAACGTAACAATATTTTATATTCGTTAATAAAATATTTTAATTTTTAGTTAATTTTTTTTAATTAGGATTTTGTTTGATATTTTTTATTTTTAAAATATAATTAAAAATTTAAATAATTCTTTTAAAAAATTGAAATTCATGAAAATTTTGTATTAATTTATGTGATAAATAAGAATGAATTAGGAAAATAATTATCGCATTTTAATGTTTTTTTAGTTTAATTATATTTTTAATTTTAAACATTATTAAAATTTTCTATTAATTTACCTGATAAATACGTAAAATTATAACATAGACTAACTGTGATGTTCCAAGGAGAACAAACCACTGTTTATAAAGGTAACCTTCTCTAGCAGCGCGTTTTAAAGTTAAGGGTGTGAAAACCTTCCCCTAGCAGACTAGACATGTTTTAAAGCCGTGAGAAAAGCCCTAAGAGGACAATATCTGCTGGCGGTGGATCTGGGTCGTTAGACTAACAATTGACTTCCATTTTTTTTTTTTTAAGAAAAGATAATGAAAATAAAGAAAATGAATGATGAAGCTTGAGAAACACTCAGCTCTTCCACCATCATAGCCAGAATTGAGGAGGGTTGAGTTTTAAATTTTATTTTAATTTTACATTAAAACTAAAAAAAGAAAAAACAAAAAACAAAAAGGAAAAAAAGAAAAATAAAGGAAGAAAAGATAACTTAACTGCCTGTGACCAAATGTTCCACACCCAACAGGCTGAGTCACCAATCAAGAGCCGTAACTTGTGCCTGTGACTGTGATTCACTCATCCAAGCAACCCCCAAATTTAATTACTTATTTTATATATTTATTGACCGCAAAATCAGCTGAAAACCGTGATATCGGTTCCCGGTGACCGTATTCCGTACCTTCCACGTCTGTCTCGAGCTCCGTCCGACGTGGCACTAGGGGGGTAAAAAACGTCGCCTGCCTCAGTTAAAAAAGTCGAAAAGTTTCGACGGTAGCTTGTGTATTTACGGTCACGGTAAATAACGAGTCAGTTATTTTCCGTTAAGGCCGGTTTGTTGAAACTTGGAAAGCTGAATAAAGGGATTCGTGAAGCGTCAAAGCAATAAAAAGAATAAATAAAAAAAAAAAAAGTAAAAAAGAACTTTAAATTCCTATTGGAAAAGACTGATTTATTCCCAATTTTTCACATGAATTCTCTGTTTTAGTAAACAAGTGAATGAGGCATTTAGAGGGTCAAATTAGTCTTTTCAGTGTTTATTATGTTAATTTATTTAAAATTTATTACTCAAAGGACTTATTAATTTATTTTTTATTACCCTTCTAATTTTTAAAATTATGCTTTCTCTCCATTTTTTATAAATGTTTTTGCTATTTTCGCACAAATTTTAAAATAAATAACAAGTTTTTCTCCAACTATTTAATAATAATAAAAAAAAACCCTTCAATTTAAAAATGTTATTAAAAAGTAATATTTATAAACTAAAATTTTAAAAGAGTAAAACAAAAAACAGAGTCTAAATAATAAATTTTAGTTTTAAAACTTTTAAAATGGTATATATTTAATTTCTATACTTTTTATTAGGGTTTCTTTAAAATAATATATTTATTTTATTTTTATTTAACTTCATAAATATTTTTTTTAAATTAGATGTTCCAGTTAAAATTTAAGGTTGAGTTAGGTTCATTATTTACTGAAGTTTATTTTAGTTAAAAAAATTTACCACTCGAACAATTGAGTTAAATTTAAAAATGTCTCAACCCAATTTAACTTAACCTCCAAGCACCACTGTCCAAAGGTAAAAAAACGAGTTATTATTTATTTATTTTTGTAGTTTATTTATTTATTTTTGTATGGAAGCTAAAAAAAGTTTAGACTGTAATTTAAATAATTTTATTTTAACATTTTCTCATGCAATGTTATTAAGTTTCCGGATTTCTCTCATGTTTCTTTGAATTAAAAAAAAAAAAAAAAAAATATATATATATATATATATATATATATATATATAACGTAGAAGTTAGTTGACGGCGTTAACGTCGGTTGGACGAATGTTTGGTATTTTGTTATCGTCTTTCCGTTGGAGGTATGTCTATAAAAGGTCCGTTTTGTCCAAAGCTTTCACTGACATCACCACTCGTTTCCTCTGTTCTTCTTCTTCTTCTTCCTTTTCTCTCCACATTTCTCCTTCTCCATAATCTCTCTCTCTTAATTCCCTCTGGTTTTTCTCAAGAGAGTGAACGAGAGAGAGAGAGAGGTCAGTAATGGCGGCACTCAGCAAATGGTCTTCTCTGTCTCTGCTTGCGCTTGCAATGGTGTTCTTCGTAACAATGGCTCTGGTTCGCAAAGAAGAGGTCTCTGAAATTAGGTAAATCTTTTCTTCCTTTCATATTCTTCTCTTACAATCTCAATGTCATGTGTTTGATTTGATAATTCTAGCCACATTGTGTGAATTTCTTGTTGGGAGAAAATGCTAGGTTTGTATGGTACTGATTCTTTTCGATTTCAATTTGGAGACTCTTGAATGTTCAATGTGGATGTATGATTCAATATGATTTAGTGTTTTTTCTTAGAATATTGGATCAATGCTGTAATGTCGAAATGAGATAAAGTAAAACTACGCTCCACTGCTTTAATGGCGGACTTCAGTTCAAAATTCTTTTTACTAAAGGAGTGAGGAATAAAAATAGAATCTCTTAGTTTCAAACGAACTGTAGCGGTTTATGAAACGATTCTTGTTATTTTTCATTTGTTCAGGACTGTGTTAGCGACGAAGTTTCAGAGCTCTATCAACTCATCAATGGCGACTAGGTTAGTGTTCGTTTCATTAACTCGAGTAATGAAAGGAAGGGGAAAATCTGTACCGTAATGAAATGATCTCAACCGTACGTTCTGCCCATCTTGCTAATCACAGCCGTTGGATTCTCCTCGGATCCGTGTGATGTGATGACCCAACTGTAGCTAACGATCTCAGCCGTTGAGATCCAGATCTTCAATCTGGACCGTTTGTTCCGTTTCCAGTTACTCCCCCTTAAGATTCCTTCCCGTAATTACCCCACAGGCTCCCTGTCATTTCCCTCGCGTTTCAGTCATTTCATCAACAAGAATAGAAGGACAGTTTCTTCTTTCTCCTTTTATTTTCTTATTAATTCTTTGGGTGTTCGTTTTTATCTTTTTCCTTCCCTCTAGTGCCGACCAATCGTCTTGCCACAATTCCCTCTCTCTAAACAAAAGCGCTTTTCCCAACCGTTTTCTCTCTGTGACAGAACGACAGTACGGCGGGCTGCGTGAAAGATCTCTTCCGCACCCACCTTGAGCGTTGAAGCCACTCACTAACTTCTTCATTTCCATTCCTCACGCGCCCTCTGATATTCCACGCGCCCTTTTCTAATATACGTCTTCACTGGCTCTACTTTGAAGTTTAAACTCCTCTAATATGGCTAATTGTTAAGTTAATATGGCTAATTGTTAAGTTAAGTGAGAATAAAAAGATAATATCTAGGTGGGTTTGTCACTTAATTGGGTGATTCTGTTTACAGGGCGGTGAATGATGATTCGGAGGAGCTTAACAATGAGCATGCTGTGGATAATCCTGACGAGATTGCTGCCTCTGTTGAGATGTGAGTCTTTTTCTTTCATTCATTCTAT
This sequence comes from Cucurbita pepo subsp. pepo, assembly GCF_057944985.1. NCBI lineage: Eukaryota > Viridiplantae > Streptophyta > Magnoliopsida > Cucurbitales > Cucurbitaceae > Cucurbita > Cucurbita pepo. Next base: position 1,873,703 of record NC_141814.1, on the reverse strand, counting down.
ATTTGAATCATTGATTCTTTTGTTATCGTAAAGATGTCTATATCTTGTTAAGAAATTCATTATTAGAGAGATTGGTTTTGTGAAATTTGGATCGAATTGGATTTTTCTCTTGTAATTAGTAATGGGTCTTGTAGTAATCAAATAGCGAGCTGAACATCGCACATGCGGATGTTCGTTTCGTTTTTGTCTGTATCGTAAAATCTTAGGAAGAGAATTTATAGACGTTACAATGAAAGAGTGTTCGTGGTCAAAATGGCAGCATGATTTTGTCATTTTCTGTTTTAGTGATATGCATTCTTTTATTACCGTTGTGATTGAAAACGAGCATTACTGGCGCCCCTGACATTCGCTTTCCGACAAATTCTTGATTGTTCTCGATATTTGTACATGTAGATTGTGATGGGGTTTCCCATAACTTTTATCCTATCTTTGGTTTTTCATTGGACAAGAGCAATTTCAGAACTCAAGAGAAATTTGTCCTAAGAATGTTCTTTGATATGGCAGGAGCATCCGTAACAGCACTGAAAGGAGAAAATTGGGATTTTTCTCCTGTGGAACTGGCAATCCCATTGATGACTGTTGGCGTTGCGACCCCAATTGGCACCACAAACGTAAACGCCTAGCTGAATGTGGCATTGGGTTCGGCCGGAATGCTATCGGTGGTCGTGATGGTCGTTTCTACGTTGTCACTGATTCAAGCGACAACGATCCGGTGAACCCGAAGCCAGGGACTCTTCGTCATGCTGTCATTCAAGAGAAACCTCTTTGGATCGTATTCAAAAGGGACATGGTGATTCAATTGAAACAAGAACTCATCATGAACAGTTTTAAGACCATTGATGCTCGCGGGGTCAATGTACACATCGCCAATGGCGCTTGCATCACAATACAGTTTGTGACCAATATCATTATCCATGGTCTTCACATCCATGATTGCAAGCCCACAGGAAATGCCATGGTGAGAAGCTCTCCAACTCATTTTGGGTGGAGAACCATGGCTGATGGCGATGCCATTTCCATCTTTGGGTCAAGCCATATATGGATCGACCACAATTCACTCTCTAATTGTGCCGATGGCCTTGTTGATGCTGTCATGGGCTCAACTGCAATCACCATCTCCAACAATCACTTCACCCACCACAATGAGGTACACTTTCTATTGCATTTCTGATATCAAATCAAGTTAGAAATAACAAATTTGTTTGATGAAATTTGATCTTAAATGGTAACAGGTGATGCTTCTAGGCCATAGTGATTCCTACACAAAGGACAAGCAAATGCAAGTCACCATTGCTTATAACCATTTTGGAGAGGGACTCATTCAAAGAATGCCAAGGTAAGCTCGTCTTTTATACGTGAAGAAGATGGTTTAAATTGTGTTGAGTTTGTCAACAGCGATTTCTCACCCCACATAAATTTCAATGATGTGTATAGATGTAGGCATGGCTATTTCCATGTGGTGAACAATGACTACACTCATTGGGAGATGTATGCCATTGGTGGGAGTGCAAACCCCACCATCAATAGTCAAGGAAACAGATATGCTGCTCCAACCAACCCTTTTGCCAAGGAGGTAACTAACTCCCCCAAAAATCATTTCAACTTAGATTTAGATTCCAAAATTCTTTAATAGTCGGGTCTTGTAACCGCTTAAGCCCACTATCAGTAGGTATTGTTCTCTTTGAGCTTTCCCTTTCGAACTTCCCCTAGAGGTTTACCGCTAGCGGATATTGTCTTCTTTGGACTTTCCGCTTTGATCTTCCCCTCAAAGTTTTTAAAACGCTTTTGTTAGAGAGAATTTACACACCTTTATAAGGAATGTTTCTTACTCCTTCCCAACTGACGTGAGATCTCACAATCCACCCCCTTCTAGGGCTCAGCGTTCTCGCTAGCACTCATTCCTTTTTCTTATCGATGTGGGACCCCAATTTTACCCCCTTTCGGGGCCCAACGTCCTTGGCACACCACTCATGTCCATCCTCAATCATTGTGGGACCTACCAATCCACTCCTTCGGGGCCCGGCATCTTTACTAGCACACTGTCTCGTGTCTACCCCATTTTAGGGCTTAGCCTCCTAGTTGGCACATCGCCGGACGTCTGGCTCTGATACTCTTTGTAACCGTCCAAGCCCAAGCTAACTATTAGCAAATATTATTCTCTTTGTACTTTCCGTTTCGGGCTTTTCTCAAAGTTTTTAAAATGGGTCTCCAATGAAATCTCACCTTATAACGAAGGTTTTGTTCTCCTTTCGAACGGAGAGATCTCACTTGGTTGATGCGATGTAATGCAGGTGACCAAACGAGTTGAAACAGCAGAGAACGAATGGAAAGGGTGGAACTGGAGATCAGAAGGAGATATGCTGCTGAACGGTGCTTATTTCACCCCATCAGGCGCTGGAGCTTCAGCAAGCTATGCGAGAGCCTCCAGCTTAGGAGCCAAATCTGCTTCCATGGTTGCCTCCATCACTTCTTCAGCAGGTTCGCTCCCTTGCCGCCGAGGCCATCCCTGCTAGTCCTGTCCCTATCATCTTAACACCAAAAAAGAAAAATTCATGATTTCTCATCCATTTCCATTGCCCCCTTCTTTATAGCCATTTAACAAACACATTTTTTCCCCTTCAAAACTTGTTTTAAAACCAAACCCCTTTGTTGTTCATCTGTTGGTTGCTCAACCTCGGCCTGCTTCAGCTGAAAAGAAAATGCCATTTAAGGGGCAGGTGCAGAAGCGTTGTCCTTCTTCAAAAATTTCTTTTCCTCAATTTGTCTGGTTTTTTTTACCATATGCGTCGAGTCATTTTGTGATGCAATATTGTCGGTCATTACACTATGTTTTTTACTCTTGGTTTTGTAACTTTTTTTTTTTAACCTTTTGAGATCATGATAGAGACAGCTTAAAGAAGAGTACAAAAGCTGAAAGGAAAGTAGTGATGTTGTTATGTTTTTTTTTTTTACCTAGTGGGTAATTGTTAAGTTTTGGTTAGAGTGGTTTGTCTCTATACTCATTATTATGGCCTTTCAAATTGTTTGTGATCTGCCAGCATTTTTGTTTTACCATCATGTGCTTTGTGGGCCATTTCCCCTCACTTTGTTATACCATCAAGCAAGTTATAGCCAATATGATTAGTAACAAAAAACATGATTAAACCTTTGAAAACTCAAAATTAAGTTACGTCACATTGAAATAGTTGATGGAGCTCAACGTCAAAATGTTTCTTAGCTCAACGCCAATTAACAATATATTATTGTCTAAAAGATTAAAACCTAAACCCTAAAAGGGATTTCCCACCTCGAGATCCTCATGAACTCCTAAAGTGCAATGGTTGATGTTTCTTCTCTAAATTTTCTATTTAATACAATTTGTTCATGTCAAAACGAAAGTCAACTAATAAATCAAATAACTCGTGTTATAGACTATAAATATTTAGATGAAGCCCTTATTTATGGGCCTTTTCAACTTTCCTAGATAACTTAAAAACGAAGTCACGAAAGATTGTCATTTTTCATGATTTTCAACTTTGTTAGATGGCTTATAAATGAAGCCATGAAAATTTTGTGCTTGTTTCATACGTTGTTTTCATAGACCCGACTTATAAATAAAACGACTTTTCTATTTATATTTTAATAATTAAATAAATTTTTTGATATAAGTAATTTTGAATTAATTTTTAAGGATATAATTGACTTTAGTCCTATTTAGTAATTTATTATTTTAAATAAAAATAATATTTTTTTTGTTTAATTAAAAAAACTTTTTACCATCTAAAAAGTTATTAAAAAAACAAAAAATATAAATGAAAAAACCTCAATGTCATGTGTTTGGTAATATAAAAATAATGGCACGTGACACATGCTTCATTTATACATAAGAAAATAAAGTTTTTTTTAATTAACAATTTTGTTTATTTATTTTTAAGAAATACTGTTTGGTCTCTTTCTAACGTGGCAGTTAAGAAGGGAAGATGTTTACATGGGCCAACTAAATCGGCCCATATTTAGGTCCTACGGCCTTTTAATGGGCCTTTTTGAATATCTTAACGATCGGCCCATGATTTGGGCCTGCTTGATAGGCCCAATTGTTTTAATTTTTTTTAATTTTCATAAATAATAGTTTTATTTATCTATCGACTAAAATTTTCTATTTTTATTCTTAATAAAATTTATATATTAAATTTTTTATATAATAGTTATATATTTATTATTATTATCATTATTATGTGAAAATTTGTAATTTTCTAATTTAGCTTCCAAAATATACTCTTTATCTATTTAAATAATGAATAAAAAAAATTAAGTTCATAATAAAAAAAGATACGTGTCAAAGATCCCAAAGGAGAAGCCTTTTCCAACGTCACCGAACCCTGAATTTTCGGCCACTCCCTCCAAACTGCGCCGTTTTGACCTCTTTTTCTCTCTCTCCTCTTTTGGATATATATATATTCTTAATTTTCTTTCCAACAAATTCACAAATATAATAAAATTAATTTTTTAACTCTTAAAAATTTTAAATTATAAATTTATTAGATACCAAAATTAAAATTTTATTTTTTAAAAATATTTATTAAACACAAAATTAAAAAGTAAGAACCCGTTAAATTCAAAATTAAAAGTATCTAATATATCCATAATTTTTTTTTATTTTGTATCTTTAGATCATTAAATTTTAAAAAATTTCTAATTAAGTCCCGTAGCTCTCAATTATGTATTTAAACATACGATTTCATTTTATATTTAATGAATTTGTTAATTTAAAAAATGCACGTTAGAAATAAAATCGAAAGTTTAGGAATCCATATTGACGTTTTTTAAAGTTTAAAGACCTATCATAAATAAAATTAAAAGTTCGTATATCTGTTAAATAGATATTAAATATTAAAAATCTATTTAATATAAATATAAAAATTTAGAGACTAAAATAATATTTTAACCATTACATTAATAAAAGATATAATTAAATATAAGTACACATTATTATATATTTATTAGTGAATTATTTTTCTTCCTTTCCCATTACCTAAACATACCAACTCTTGTCCATCATTCATGCCTTTGTGTTTGTTGTGATATACATTAAACCCACTTATTAATGATTGGATTTTTTTTCCCTATAATTAAAAAAAATTATTTTAAATTATTCAACGTGACATCCGAGTAAAAGAGGGGTATATGAATGAACTGAGATTACATCTAAATAAGAATGAACTTGAGGATAGATGACTAAAAATGCTTAAAATAATTGAAAGTCAGTGCTCCCTTCATGAATGAACTGAGACCAAATATGACTGAGAGAGATACTAAGAATAGGATGACTAATAAACCCTTCAAAGAAATGAAAGTTACTACCTATACTAACAAGGTCCTCGTTTCCGGTGACTTAATCATAGGAATGGTTTGCTTGGAGCAATTCTATGTTAGGTGACCTCTTGAAAAATTTTGTAAGATACATGTGAGCGAGGACAAAACATGTTGGAAGGATACATGTTGGTCGGTGGAGATAGTTTTCACTTTAAAAAAGTGAGGAGTAGGTAACGTGACTGTGTCACAGGGGTTACAGGAAATACCGAGTCACATAGTACCGAGTCACATAGTTGCTGATTCTGAATTCGGCATAGCTTAATTATATTGAAATATTTTTTTGTTTTAGATGATTGTGTTGGTCACGTGGTTGGCCTCAAAATATGGGATGTGTTCTTCATGTTGTCCAAACCTACCATTACCACTATTATAATTTATTAACCCTAATTTTTAATATATTTATTTTCTTTTGCTTTTTGTTCTTTTGATATTGTTTAATATTGTAGCCCATTAGTCTCTTGTGGGGGAATTTTTCAAATCCACATGATTCCCACCTCTTTTTATTTCCTCGTTCAACAAATACGTAACTTTCCCGATTTTAATTCAGGTTCCTGGGTTGGGTTTGATGTTAATTGGAACGAGTATGAGTGAATTTGTTCGGTTCAAGAAATTCAGTATACACGTAACTTTCTCGGTTGTAGTTCAGGTTTCTAGGTTACGTTTGATGTTAATGAGAACGAGTATGAGTGAATTTGTTCACTTCGTGAAATTTAGTATATATGTAACTTTCTCGATTGTAATTCAGGTTTTTGTCTTTTGATTTATGAATTTTCTATTAGATCTCCTTCCGGTAGTAATAATATAATGTAAATCTTAATTAAATATTTAAAAATGAATAAATCGATATTTTATAAACTAATATTTTACTTTTATTAAAATAAAAATTTTCAATAAATCCAATCTAACCCGAACAATTGAATTTGGTCTAAAAAAAAGTTCAAACCTGACTCAACCCAACTAACGAACACCCTTAAAGACATCAGTACTAACTTAATGATTAAAATTAATTCTGAAATAAAAATTATTAATATTTTATTTTAAAAAATACACTAAAACTTTAAAAAGTATAGTTAAATTAAAAATAAAAAATAAAAAATAAAAAATATGGCTTATTACTCTATTTAAAAAAATATCCTAATCTTTATAAAAAAAGTTTAAAAAAATTTATTACCGCCAATATAAAGACGAAAATCGTCTATCTACACCTCATAGGTTATCTCGACTTTTAAATATTATTTTTGAAAATTTATAATATTTTTGTTTTGAACTTTTTAAAAAATTTAAAGATATTTATGAAGTTCGTTTTCGAAGGGTATTAAAGGTATTTTTGTAAGTGTATTATAAAAATATTTTTTAAATAAATGGAAAATTGGTGGGTGATTTTATTAATTTATTGTATTAGAATTAAATAATAGAGATTCCTCCAAAAGTCTTAATTCTTCTTAATTTCAACACATAAATAAAGTTTTGGATTAAATAATTAAAAAAAATTGAATTAAAATATTAGAAGATCTAGTGGGTGACAAATGCATATGAAACTTATCTATTCCCAATGTTTACGTGTGCTTTAATTAATTATTTTTTTGAAATATTAAGTGCATACACTAATTTGTTTTATTTTTTTATTTAATTACAGTTTGGTAGAGGACAATGAAATTATTATGACCAGTAATTAAATCCAATGGACATATGACATTCGAGTAAAGAAGAGATATATGAAGGAATAGAGACAACATCCGAACGAGTGATCCTAAAGATATAATCGTTGGTCATGTCTTGGTGTGACACCCGAATAAAAGTGTGATGCATGAATGAATCAAGACCATATCTGAAGGAGAACGATAACGCGGATAGGATGACTAATAAATATTTAAAAGAAATGAAAGTTATTAACTATACCAACATGGTGGACGGTTCTGTTTGGAAGCTTTATCATAGGAACTTCATAGTTAAGCGTGTTTTACTTCGATCAATTCTATGTTGGGTGGCCTTATAGAAATTTTTTCTGAGATGCACGTGAGTGAGAGCAAAACATGTTAGAAAGACTCGTGTTGGTTTGTGAGGATAGTTTTCACTCTTAAGAAGTAACCATGTCATAGAGGAATGTCGGGGTCATTAGGTGTCGGATTCAAAGTCCAAATTCTGGGTATTCATGCACGACATTTAACGGATTAAGCACAAAAACAATAAACTTTGCTTAATTACTAATCTATCACATGCGTATTGTGAAAATACATGGTAAAAAAATGTATGAATTAGGTGTTTCTTTCAAGGCAAGCTAAGATGATTATTGACACAACACACGTTACACTTCATCATGATTTCTATTCTACAATTTGCTAATGTTCGTAATAGGTAAAAAAACCACAAAGTTTGTCATTTTAGGATTAAGGAAAGTCCCATAATGTTCTCCGACACAGTTGGTTTGATAAAAGACATGTCTGAATCTTATTCTTCTCGATAAAATCATTGTTTGTTATCATCTTTCGTTATGAAAACAACAGTGCCAATATAAGCATAGCTCAACTGTTAAATGCTAGAGTTTTAAGTAAGGAATACATCTCCATTGTTACTAAGTTTTTTGAGAAAATCAAAAGTAAAGCCATGAGAGCAACAGAGTAGAACAATGCTCTTTAACTTAGCCATGTCAATAGAATCCTCGAGTGTCGACAAAGGGTGTACTTTGTTCGAGAGCTACAAAAAAAGAGTCGAGACTCGATTAAGGGGAGGTTATTCGAGAGCTCTACAGACCTTAAGAGAGACTCTACGATGTATTTTGTTCGAGGGGAGGATTGTCGAGGATTGTTGAGAGAGGAGTCCCACATCGACTAATTAAAGCCATCCATTTTTCTCGTAAGGTTGAAGTTCAAATCTTCACTATCGTGTCGTAAAAAGGAAAAAAACCCGAACAAAGTAGAGCCGAAAGACAAGATGAGAAGGGTAGGGTTTGTTGATGTTGGTCATGTGAGTTCTGCAGAGGCCGCGTGAACCAATCTCTGGCAAACCATTTTATGACAATAAGTAAGTCTTAAGCATATTATATATTATATATCTAAGTTTTTGTGTACTAAATTATCAGAAATGGAATAATGTTTTAAAATTTTAAGCTAAAGTTTTATATTTGTTTATTTCATTACTTTCTGATTAATATGAGAGTGACAGAGACAGGTGGCTGGTGGCTGGAGCTGCAGCTTCTTGGATCTCAAGACATTGGAGTTTTAAACCACTTGGTTTTTAATATTAATTATGTCCACTTAAATATGTTTTTTTTAAGGTTTGTGTCTTGTTGCTCACTTTCTTTTCACATCTATATAAATATACAAAGAACTTGAAGTTCTAATTTCATCCTTAGAACCCTAATTTCAAAGATTTGAACCCTATAATCCCTACTACAATCATGGTTGAAAAATTAAATTTGTTGGTGTTGGTGCATTGGAAAACGTTAGTTTACACGGGTGTATTTATAGTTGTTTCAATTAAACTCTTAAATTTTTTGAGTAATCGTCATGTCATGTTGTGAGATTGATAACAGCTCGTTCTCCAGAAGTTGTAACTTCGTATCATTTTTCTTTAAGAAAAGTGTCCCGAACATGTCTCATGCTTTTTCCGGTGTCCTGTCATCCTGAATGTGCTCTAATATCTCTTCTTCGACTGTGGTCTTCAAGGCAAATACTGTTTTAGTGATTATCTAGATCAGTCCTGTTAGACAAATCGTCACGAGAGATTATTTAGTGATCCTCTAATAGAACCACGTCTATCCAAACATAGTACATGTTATAGATATGCATAGTTTGCACATACATAACTTACTATAATAACTTGCACATACATAATTTGCAGGGAAAGACTATTGACATGAACAATCTCGTGAATCTGGGGATAAATATGGATTTAATTAAAGTCTCCCAAATCACATATCGAAAACACGATCTTATTGGGTTCAAACCTGACATGGACTAAAGCCGTGTTGTTGACCACGAGGACGAAAACAAACCTCCATTTAACAAAACGAAAACTCTTTTTCCCTTCTTATTGAGCAAGGTTAGTAAAAATGAGCACATGAAGGAAGTGTAGGACTCAATTGAAAAAGACCAACAACGTTATTTGGAGTTAAAATGCTTTTTATTTGGTTAGAACCAAATCCTAGGCATTTGTACACTCTTATTTGAGCTGGAGTCGATGTCAAGGAAGAGCAAACACTCTCAAAAACTCACATTCCCATAAGGAGAGAGAGTTTTGAAACCCCTAAATTATGCGAACCCAAGAAGAAAAGTTTGGAATTTGAGGCAAATGTCCACCAAATTCCTCTTCTTCCCCTTCTTCTTCTTCTTCTCTCTCTCCTCTTTTGCTGCAACTATCCATGAAGAAGCTTCAATTCTTCTCTCATGGCTTCACACTTCCCCTGTTTCCCCTGTTTCCCCTGTTTTTTCCGATTGGAATGTCCGTGACTCAACGCCCTGTAACTGGACCTCCATTACTTGTTCTCCTCGAGGCTTTGTCACTCAAATCAGGATCATTTCAATCCCTCTTCATCTCCCTTTCCCTTCAAATCTCTCCTCTTTTCACTCTCTTCAAAGGCTGGTCATTTCTGATGCTAATCTCACCGGCCCCATTCCTTCCGACATTGGTGACTGCACTGAGCTCACACTCATTGATTTGAGCTCAAACAACCTTGTCGGAACAATCCCAACAACCATTGGAAAGCTCGAGAAGCTTGAGGATTTGATCTTGAACTCCAACCAGCTGGCTGGGAAAATCCCATTTGAGCTTACCAATTGTAAGTCCCTCAAGAACTTGCTCTTGTTTGACAATAAACTGAGTGGAGGAATCCCTTCTGATATGGGAAAAATGAGGAATCTTGAGATTCTTAGAGCTGGTGGAAACAGAGATATCAATGGAGAAATCCCATATCAGATCGGAAATTGCAGAAATCTAACCATTTTGGGGTTGGCTGACACTAGAATTTCAGGCCCTTTGCCTAATTCTTTAGGCAAACTTGAAAAGCTTCAAACTTTATCCATTTACACCACCATGATCTCCGGCGAGATTCCACCGGAGCTAGGCAACTGTTCTGAGCTTGTCAACATGTTTCTGTATGAAAATAGTCTCTCTGGTTCAATACCAAAGGAAATTGGTAAGCTGCAGAAGCTTGAGCAGCTGTTTCTATGGCAGAATGAGTTAGCTGGAACAATCCCACCTGAAGTTGGTGACTGTTCTAGCTTGAAAAAGATTGATCTTTCTTTGAATTTTCTTTCTGGGGCAATTCCTTTAACATTAGGAGGTCTTCCTTTCCTTGAGGAGTTCATGATTAGTAGCAATAACGTGTCGGGTTCGATCCCTTCGAATCTTTCGAACGCTACGAATCTTTCGCAGTTGCAGCTTGATAGCAATGAGATTTCTGGTTTGATCCCTCCTGAGTTGGGGATGTTAAGGAATCTGAATGTGTTCTTTGCTTGGCAGAATCAGCTGGAAGGAAACATTCCATGGAGTTTGTCGAATTGCTCATATCTTCAAGCTCTTGATTTGTCTCATAATTCATTAACAGGCAGTGTTCCTCCTGGATTGTTTCACCTCAAGAACTTGACTAATCTTTTGTTGATTTCAAATGATATCTCTGGTACATTGCCACCTGATATTGGTAACTGCAGCTCTCTTCTCCGAATGCGGCTCGGGAACAATCGGATTACGGGGGAGATCCCGGCATCGATCGGTGCGTTACGGAGCTTGAATTTCCTTGATTTGTCAGGAAATCATCTTACAGGATCATTGCCTGCTGAGATTGGGAGCTGTGGAGCTTTGGAAATGATTGATCTAAGCAGCAATGAACTGAAAGGTTCATTGCCTGAATCACTGTCTTCACTGTCGGAGCTTCAAGTGTTGGATGTCTCATCCAACAATTTTGTTGGTCGGATTCCAGCTAGCTTAGGACAGCTTGTTTCTTTGAATAAGCTCATTCTAGCTAGAAACTCTTTCTCAGGAACAATTCCCACATCGCTTAAACTCTGTTCAAATCTCCAACTACTTGATCTCAGCAGCAATCAACTCACCGGGAACGTACCGGTCGAGTTGGGTTCGATCGTATCGCTCGAGATCGCTCTCAACCTTAGCTGTAATGAGCTGACTGGTTCATTGCCTTTTGAAATGTCTGGACTTAATAAGCTGTCTGTTCTTGACCTTTCACATAACAGGCTTGAAGGTGATTTGAAACCGCTTGCAGGGCTTGACAATCTTGTATTGCTTAACATTTCTTTCAATGAATTCAATGGTTTTCTTCCGGACAATAAGCTTTTCAGACAGCTGTCACCGACCGACTTGACTGGCAACGATGGTCTCTGTTCGTCTATTAAAGATTCGTGTTTCGTAACGGATTCAGATGGAGAAGGACTTACGAGTGACGGTGATGATACAACGAGATCACGAAAGTGGAAGCTAGCCATTGCATTGCTTATTGTCCTGACATTTATGATGATAGTAATGGGGTTAATCGCAGTGATTCGAGCACGGAAGATGATTCGAGACGAGGATTCGGAGATGGGAGATACTTGGCCTTGGCAATTCATACCATTCCAAAAACTGAATTTCTCTGTTGAGTCAGTGTTGAGGCTTCTTGTGGATGGCAATGTGATCGGCAAAGGGTGTTCGGGGATGGTTTATCGAGCAGAATTGGATAACGGGGAAGTGATTGCCGTGAAGAAGCTATGGCCAACAATGATGGAAACAGATAATAGCGACGATAAATGTCGAGTAAGGGATTCGTTTTCGGCCGAGGTTAAAACTCTAGGCTCGATACGTCACAAGAACATCGTGAGGTTCTTGGGATGTTGTTCGAATCGAAACACGAGATTGTTAATGTACGATTATATGCCGAATGGTAGCTTGGGAAGTCTTTTACATGAGAGAAATGGGAATGCCTTGGAATGGGATCTAAGATACCAAATCTTACTTGGTGCAGCACAAGGCCTTGCCTATTTGCACCATGATTGTGTCCCTCCAATTGTTCATAGGGACATTAAGGCCAACAACATTCTCATCGGTCTCGAATTCGAGGCCTATATCGCCGATTTCAGTCTAGCCAAGCTTATCGACAACGGAGATTTTGGTAGGTCATCCAACACAGTTGCAGGCTCTTATGGATACATTGCTCCCGGTAAGTAAGCACCTTCTTTCGATTACCCGAGACATATAGCGAGACAAAGTCGATATATCTAATCCAGTACTCAACTTTTGTCTGTTTCAGAATATGGTTACATGATGAAGATAACCGAGAAGAGTGATGTCTACAGCTACGGAGTTGTGATAATCGAAGTCTTAACAGGAAAACAACCGATCGACCCAACGATACCAGACGGACTACACATAGTGGATTGGGTGAGAAGAAAGAGAGGGAACGAAGTCCTTGACCCGAGATTGCAATCGAGACCAGAGACAGAAATAGAGGAGATGATGCAAGTTTTAGGCATAGCGTTATTGTGCGTAAACTCGACACCGGACGAGCGACCGACGATGAAAGATGTGGAAGCGATGCTGAAAGGAATCAAACATGAAAGAGAATAGTATGCAAAAGTTGATATGTTGCTCAAAGGTGGGGCCTCCCCTACAAATGGAGGGCAAGAGAAGAACAACAAGAGCTCAAATAATGGCAATGGAGTTGGAATTGAATCATCTTCTTCAAAATTGTCAACCAGAAGCTTACTCAACACAAGCTTTTCTGCTTCCTCGTTGATCTATTCATCATCATCCTCTAATGGCAGAGATAGTTAATTTTTTTTTTTTTCGTTTGTAAAAAGAAGATTGAATGATGCTTAAGCTAAAAGTTGGAATCTCGTTTATTCGTAAGCTTCTTCGTTGAACAAAAATTTGGTGTCAATCGGACATCATATGACACTCCACGTTGATGTATGAATTTGTGTCATTTTTACATGCCTGGGTGTTAGATTAAGTATGTCGTAGAATGTACTGTAGGGGGAGACGTGATGTTGGTTCTCTGACACTCCTTGGCCTCGTTGCCTAAGTGAGCCACCCGTGACGCATATATGTCTCATGGAGTGGGAGTGGGCAAGTATTGCAAGATGAGTGTCTTGCACGTTTCACTTCGGGAATGAAATTTTAATGACAGTGTCTAGTGACACAGGTGTGTCGACATTGTGCCCTTTTCCATGAGGTTGCGTTTTAGAGTTGTGTAGAAATGACTTGATATGGACACAAAATGGTTCATGTCTCCATGGTTCTTGGAAGGATGGAAGTTTGGGAAGTTTCAAATATAAAGTTAACAAGTGTTCGAAGAGAGATTTAAAGGCATATAACATCTTGATACACATGGTGACATCACAAAGCATCATTAGGACTCGATAGTTCCTAGTTGGCATGATACTTGCCCGAGTTGTCCCAAGGATCGACATTGTGCCCTTTCCCATGAGTTGGAGGTTGCATTACAGATTCAAGTTTTGACACGCAAACGATTCTTACCTCGATAGTGCTTAGGTTGGAAAGCTCAAAATATTAAGTTAACTCATAGATTAATTCACAATTAACATGTCTCGAGCGAGCTGCAAAGGCATATGACATCTCGGTGCATGTGGTGGCATTATAAAGCATTAGTAGGCCTCAATCATTCCTAATTGGCATGACATTTGTCCGAGTTGTCCCGATAAGCATTGTAATAATTCGATAAAGAACAGTAGGCAACCATTAAGTCAGTAGAAGCTCGAAACGTGTCGAAGTAGGCCAGTGAAACTAGATAAGCATTATTTATGCTTCAATAGATTCTCGTAAGCGTTCAAATGACTCGATAAGCTTCAATAAAATGAATAGAAAAGATACAAAAATGGGTGAGAGTATGATTTAGATCATGGGCTGACATGTTTTTTTTTTTGTTGTTTTCGACACAATCCCAATTTGTTTCAATTTTCAAGGTTGGTAAAGCTTTTTTCTCTTGAGTTCAAAGCTAAATTTGAAGTACTCAACTTTAAGCTGAATTTGGCGACATGTTCTGAAGCATTACAAAATGTGTCAAATCTCACATTCATAATTAATGCAAATCTTGGAAGGTAACAACAAATGCAATCATTAAACCCCCCAAACTCACATTCGACCAACCAGGACATGTCGCCAAACAATTTAAAACCTATTTGGATAAAATTAAAACAAACAATTTAAAACCCATATTTGGCTTCTTCATTTCATCATCACCAAATTGGAAGTTTGATTCCATGAAGAAGAAAGAGAAGTGTAAAGCAAAAAATGGGTTCTGAGTTCTTCTTCTTCAATGCCTTCTTTTCTCACTTTTATTTCTTGTTTGTTTTCTTTCTTCCATTTTTGTGCTTGCTTTATGGCAGACCTTGCTTCCTGTTTCATAAAGTACTGTACTTTATTTGAGGAAATTTAGGGTTCTTGAGAAATGGGGAAGATGCTCCCAAAAACCTAATAGCCAAAACAGAGATTCCAATTCTCAAACCATTAGACAACACTCGGTTTATGTAAAATTCAACATCGATTGGAGAGGAGAACGAAACGTATTTGATCAAGATATTGGGCGGTGTGCCAATGAGGACGTTGGGTCCCCAAAGGAGGTGGATTGTGAGATCTCACATCGATTGAATAGAGAAATGAAACATACCTTAAAAGGGTGTGGACACCTCTCCCTAACAAACATGTTTTAAAGTGAACAATACCTGTTAGCGATGAGTTTGGGCTGTTACAAATAGTATATGAGCAAGACATCAGGTTGTGTGCCAGCGTCCTTGCTGAGTCCCTAAACGGGGTGGATTTTGAGATCCCATATCGGTTGGAGAGGAAACTGAAACATATCTTATAATATTTTTCATTTTAAAACCGTGAGACTGACGACAAAGCGATGGACTTGAACTATTACAAATGGTATCCGAGCAAGACATCGAACAGTGTGTCAGTGAGGACGGAGTCTCCAAGGGAGTAGATTGTGTGATCCCACATCAATTGGAGAAGGAAACGAAACATACCCTATAAATTTTTCTATTTTAAAATCGTGAAACTGACGACTATACATCGCAAGCCAAAGCAGACAATATCTGTTAATGATCGACATCAAAAGGAATATAACACCATTTTGATTTGGATTAACACCATTTTGATTTGGATTTATGTGAAGTGTCCCATCCTGTTTGGCAGCTTCCCAAACAATCCATTATAGTGAGGTTGAGAGTTCCAAGTAAATATAAGATGATCATACGTTTGAACATCAATAACAAAACTACAAAAAAAAAAAAAAAACATTAAAAAGTTTCATCTTTGCACAAACACTCTCATTTGTACTATAAATTCTCTTTTATATTTCATATCTAAATCAGTGTTCCAAACCCTACCTTTCTCTTTTGCTATTGAATGTACAAAATTTGTCTCATCCTAGTTTAACAATGATCGTTGGTGTGATTGGGAGTCATTTTGCTTTTATCATCGCCAAAATCGTTCGTATCTTAACCGTGTAGAAATGATTTCTGGTCATTGGAAAGCAATTGTAGTTGTTCAAATCGTTCGTATCCTTGTCCTCTCCTTGCCCTGTGAACATTTCCCGATATAAGTATATCTTATTGCATGCTCTAACCCTAGATTTTGAAAAAAATCTAATAAACGGGGATGGAGAAAATGTTTGAGCTACTCCGCCAACGAGTTAGGTTTAGGTTTAGATGTGTTCTATTTTTTTCTCGATCCAACCAACACAACTCGTGAACACTCTACCGACAAATGTTGTCCACGTCATGCCCATAAATTGCTTCGTGTCAAGTCATCCAACACATAAAAATTGTATATATTATTAAACTAAAAAGGAGTAAACTAGGTAATGCCTTTTGTTGAGGCGACAAAAGGATGGGATATCTAAGGTATTGCTCAAACAGTGAAATTAAAAGATATTGAAAATGGCAGTCAATTCAACCTATGTCTTGTGTATAGTGAGTTCTGTTTCAGAATAGCTCACTTTATCAAGGATAAATGGTAGGGTTTATGGAGTTCATTCTCGGACGAATGCGTTTTTGGTACAAAAGTCTCAAACCAAAAACCGACGTGGTTAATCGGTTCTTATAAAACTATGGGAATGAGTACGTTGGCTATCATGGTGGATCATCGTAACATAAATAAGATTTTCTTCCGCTCACTACAACTGTAATAACCCTAAAATAAAATAAAGCAACACATTGATCTAACCTAAGGGCTATTAAACCAAACATGGATACCGGTATCTCAACTTCATTTCCATGGCCTTCGTAGCAATGTCGTTATCCGTATCAGGGTGTCTTACCTTTACGTGAAAAAAAGTGATTTAAAAATACTCAGTAAGTGACCTCACTGTTGGGGTTAGGAAATATAATCACATGCAATCATGATACGTCCTATCTTTTCATAGAATATCATGGTCTTGGTCTCTATTTTCTCAACTGGGCCGAATTAGACGTACAGTACTTGAACTAAAGAAGCGCCATAATGATGCCTAATTCTCAACTACATTGTTGATGGGTCTCTTCAAGAACGCTTTGTATTGTAAGTGCTACTTGTTCACTCAAACAATGCTCTGAATACGGAAATGTGTAGTTCCACCTTCTTCCTACTGAGTCACAAACAACGCGTCGTTCGGTTTCACGAAACCTAACAGGTCTAAGCTCCCTCTCATCGGTGGGTGCAAAAGTATAGAAACCCGCATTTAATTACATATCTTACAAGTACTCGACCTAAAAGATTAAAACATGAAGGTTGGTAGAATTAATCTTTTGTATATATTGTCGAATATTCTTCATAGTGATGTTGGTGGTGCACCCATTAAATATTTGGTCATATTCAAAGGCTACTACTCCACAAATCATGCACCAATTTTGAAGAAAATCATTCTAAGTGTCTTCCAACATGTCCCATTTTGTTTGCTTCTAGTAAACTTAAAAGAAGTGAACATGTGTTGTGGGTGAAACCCTGATATCACAAATGCTAAACGAAGCCCGAGTTCAACTTCTGTGATAATTTGAACAATATTCTTTATAACTTTTTTGAAGTTCATATTATAGGATTGAGATTAGAACGTAGAATGTTCTTATGAGCAGATCATTTGGAGCAGCTAGAAACTCTAGATCAACCTCACACGGGAGATGAACTACACAACACTTACATTCTTACAAATGAACTCAAATTCTCGTTCGATTTAGACATCAAAGCGTATAGAACTAGCATCACATCGATTTACGAGCTAAACCAAACAGTATCGCATGCTACACGACTCCACTTAACTTTTGCTTTTAGAATAATATTATTGTTTGTGTGAAAGAGACCATACAAGCTGAAAGCACCCAACCATTCAATTTTGTGTTTTGTGAATGGGAAACCATAAGAGTGATGAAAAAAGGATGGAGATAAGAGAAATCTCAAACCCTATTATCAAAGGATAAGATCACAATTTACTACCAAATTCGAGTATTATCTCAAAATTCTATGGTTTACTTTCTCAATGTGCAATAATTGATGATCGTAGCAACGGTTAGAGAGATATTGTCCTTTTTGGGTTTTTTCTTTCAGGCTTCCCCTCTAGGTTTTAAAACGGGTCTGCTAGGAGAGGTTTTCACACCCTTATAAAGAATGCTTCGTTCTCCTCTCCAATAGATGTGGGTTCTCACAATCCACCCTTCTTCGAGACGAGACCCAATGTCCTCGTTGACACTCGTTCCCTTCTCCAATCGATATAGGATCTCACAATCCATCTCCCTTCGAGGCCCAGCGTTCTCACTAACACACTGCTCGGTGTCTAGCTCTGATACTATTTGTAACGGTCCAAGCCCACCGCTAACAGACATTGTTTTCTTTAAGCTTTCCCTTTCGGGTTTTCACATCCTTATAAATAATGTTTCGTTCTCCTCTCCAATAGACCGATGTGTTAAAGCAAAACCAAAAAGTAAAAAGGTAAATGTATGAACGTAAGCGTTTGCGTGAGCAGAACAGGTAAAAAACACAAAGCCGGATATCGCGAAAGGCAAATCTAAGCGTACTATAGATGAAAAAAGACTAGTGTTTGTGGTTATACATTGGTGCTTGTGATTAGTCTCCATCCTTGAAGAACATTTGAGATCATAGTGAGTGTTCCAACTTTTTCAGCTGATTTTTCTTTGTGTTTCTCCAATTTTATGTGTTGGAGGAAACACCGAGAGAGGCAGGCATGGGCGACATGTATATTTTTATCCTCGAATGTGGTCGAACAGTAAACTTGTAGCTAATGGACATTATCCACTTACTCACAACAGTCTCCAACTTGTCGGGTTTCCAACAACTATTATTTTAGGTCAATCTTGCCACCATTTTACTGTTTTTTTTTTTTTTTTTTTTTAATGATCCATGTTCACAGTTTAGACGAGTACGAGTTCTTTTAGCATGATTTGTCTTCACTCACATGCATTTTAAGAAAATTTCCGGGAAGTCACCTAATATATAATTGTTCCAAGCAAAACCCACGTAACGATGAACTTCTTATGATTGAACCACTGGAAAAAAATTGTGGACTTGTTCGGTATCAGTAATGACTTTCAACTCTTTTATCCTCATAATTGCTTTCATTCGAATGTGGTATCGGTTCATCCATGTACTCATCCTTTACTCGGGTATTATTTTTTCTTTTTGTTCGATAACTATTTGATTTTTTGTTTTATAAGATTTGTGTTTATCTATAATGACCGGCTAATCCGATATTATGAATATAACTATACAGAACGTCATTAGTCTATCGAAGAATAAGGAGGCTAGCGGCACATCATCAAGAATGGATGAAATCAACGTGACGATGGTGGGAAGATATAGGGTGGAAAAGTCCCTTATGCCCCTAAAATTTTCTCACCATTTCTTTAATTTTGATATTGTTAAGAATTGAATTCTAAAAATATTTTATTTTTAGTTTTTTTAGAATTTAACATTGAAAACATTAATAAAATAATACCAAATGAAGACTAAATTTATTTGGTAAATTTGAAATCTTAATTTTCTTGAAGACTAAATTTTGAAACTAAATAATTATATGCTAACCTCATTACGTTTCCACCTAATTATTGTAAATTTATGTTTCCCAATAATTTATAATGGCAAAAAAGGCATCCAACAAAACATTCAAACCATAGAAAACCCGACATTGTGAATTTGAGGTGGCGTTTTGTCTCTTGCACACATGTCCCATAAAAGAGAAAATATTTTTATTAAAAAATACAATTTTACATCATGCCCATATTAAATTTCTAAAAAAAAAAAAAAAAAAAAACCAATAGGAATAGGTGAGATTTCACATTGGTGTGAGGGCGAACCAAACATCTTTGTTAAGAGGGTGGAAACCCCTCTCTAGCAGACACGTTTTAAAAGCTTTGAGGGGAAGCTAGAAAACGAAAACTCAAAGAAGATATCTGTTGGCAATGAGCTTGGATTGTTATAAATAGTATCAAAGCTAGACACCGAGCGATGTGTCAGTGAGTACGCTGAGCCCTAAAGGGGTGGACACCGGACAGTGTGCCAGCGAGGACGCTGAGCCCCGAATGGAGGTGGACACCAGACGGTGTGCCAGCAAGGATGTTGGGTCCCAAAGGGGGTGGATTGTGAGATCCCACATCAATTGGAGAGAGGGACGAGCGCCAGTGAGGATGTTGGGCCCCGAAGGGGGTGGATTATGAGATCTCACATCAATTGGAGAAGGGAACGAAGCATTCTCTATAAGGGTGTGGAACGCTGAGCTCCAAAGGGAGGTGGACACCGGACGAGTGCCGGCGAGGATGTTGGGACCCGGAGGGGGAGGATTGTGAGATCCCACATCAATTGGGGAGGAGAACGAAACATTCTCTATAAGGGTGTGGAACGCTGAGCCCCAAAAGAAGGTGGTCACCGGACAGTATGCCAGCGAAGACGTTGGACTCCAAAAGAGCATGGACTATGAGATCTCACATCGGTTAGAGAAAGGAATGAAGCATTCTTTATAAGAGTGTGGAAATCTCTCCACCAGCAGACGGGTTTTAAAAACCTTGAGAGTAAGCTCAAAAAAGAAAACCAAATAGGGCAATATCTGCTCGCGATCGACTTGAACTGTGACTAGAAATTATAATAATAAAACCTTACCATAAATAATCTAAGTGCTCCTCCTTTTCCATCCATATCACTTTTTTTTTTCTTTTTACTTTTTGTGGTGGAGAGAGATCTGCAAATAATAAACAAATTAAAGTTGATAAACTCAATCAAACAATAAACTAATCAAAAGTTGTTGTTCTTATTTAAATTGACCTCGTGGACATGAATCAACCCAGAAAAACAAAACAAGAATAGAGCTAATTAACGTTGTTGCTTTTATCTTCTCATTTCATTCCATAATCAACAAGACAAGACACAAGAGAGCATAAGAAAACAAACAAAAACAGACCAACGTAACATATTAACATTACACAAATAGGTGTTGTGTGTGTGTGTGTGTGTGTGTGTGTTTTGATGGATCACCACTGAAAATCCTTCTTCCAATTAACCTCATCAGGGCTAAAGTAGAAGCCATCTTCCCTAACCAACCAAGAACATTTCTTGAAAATCCCACATCGGTAGAAGTCCCTAGGAACCTTAAACGCATCAAAAGACTTCCTCTTGGCATCCCATTTCATGGTACAACAGAATTGGTTGGTGTTCCACATCTTGGTTGTGACTCTCCAGCTGAAATCATCGTGTTCTTGCAACGCCCTCCCACCTAAATCGCTGTCTTTTGAAGAACACCATATGACCAAAGGCAAAGATGAATTGTTGGTGAAGCCATTGATGACCCGAACCTCGTAAACGACACCGTGTAGGTATAGTCTGTCTGGTTGGATGATGAAGATGAAGAAGGAGAATGCTGAGATGAAGAGGAGGAGGACAATGGCGTTCAGAATTTTCTTCTTCATTTCCCTTATTATTATTTTTTTTTTCCTCTCTTTTTAATGGGTTTTGGTTTTGATTTAGGTATTTATTGAGGAAAATGTCAAAAAAAAATGCCATTTTTTTAATTAAAAAAAAAAAACTATATTAAAAATGACAATATTTTAGTGCTATGAAAAAGAAAGAAATTTCACCACCCTAGTGTCCAAAAGAAAAAATGCATAATGGGTTATTTGAAAAAAGTGATTTTCGAAATGGGTTTTTGTTTTTGCTTCGGTTCCAAAAAAGTTAATATTAATTCGTTCATGTTAGGTTATTTCGAATTTATTTAAAAATAATATTGAAAATCTCTATTGCTCTACAAAGACACGAATCCACTGGACGTATTGGAGTAGGAATACCCGTTTAGACGAGAAATGATAGAGTGGAAGAAAAAAGTTCTCACCCGTGTTCTTCGTTCTTTATCCCATTTTTTATTATATTTTATAATATTGGATATGTTAGAATTCTATAGTTAAACAATATAATTAAATAATTTGATATGAATTTTGTCAAAAAAAAAATATATTTTTAAAAAAGAAATTGACCGTTCAAATAACAATTTTCTCTAATCTGTCACACTCTCTCCACCTCAACCTAACAGAGAATTTTGGTGATAAACATAGCGGGTGAATACAGAGACGGAAATGGAGAAGCTACCTTATTCCCGCTCTACCCTAATTTCATGTTGCATGCAAGTTTGTTTTTACCTTTAAAATACAGTCATGGTCTGTCCTGTAGTAGAAAATGTGTCGGTATAATCCTAAGTTAGCATCGACCTCAACAATAAAAATAAAAATAAAATGAAAATAAATAAAAATTATGATATTCCTTTACTTGATTGTTTTTTTTTTTTTTTTTTTTTTATAATTATTATCTTTCCAAATGGGGCAATTCTCAAATGCCCTTATGGTATGTTATTAAATGTTACATGTTTTTTTATTTCTTTTTTTTATATTTTTTTTTCCATTAGTTAATAAATAATCTTTATTTAATAAGGAAATAATCTTAATTTTAAAATAAAAAAATCATTGCATTTGCCCTACTTTTTAATGAAATAATTTGTTAATTTAAAATTTTAGTTAAATAATGAGATAAAATCAATTTTATACAAAACCTAGAAATTATTAATTTAAATTTTTTAAAGGATAATTTTGTAATTTAATTTAAATAATTTTGTAAATTTTAGAGAAATTTTAACAGGTGGCAATTGAATCACCTTCCATATTTGCAAATATAGCAACATAATTATTATTTCGTAAATAACACAATTTTTTTTTCTTTTTAATTTTGTTTATCATTCATAAATATTTTAACAGCTAAACTGTCGTTATGATAAACGACTATCTATCATTACTAATAAAATAATAAACATAAATTAGTAATTAAATTAATATTGGAGATATACACGAGACAAGGTGGATCTCCAGCGAAATTTTCCATTTATTTTTGTGGTGAATTTACTGGATAATTTTTTATCATTTATTCTTTTAAAAATAGTTATTTTAAAATTTTTATTTTTTAATATAATATTTATTTTTTTTTTTTTTTAATTATGATAAATCAATATATTTCATAAACAAATATTTAAATTTTAATGTTACGCCATAATCTTTTAACAATTTAAAATCTACAACATAGTTTTTAGTTGAAATATTACGTGCTAAGCATAATAAATCAAGCTTCTCCTATAAGCTTGGCTCGAAAAGAAAATTGTTGACGTTGATGGCCGTTGCAGCAGCACCGGTGCCGGTCATATGCTTCAAAGTGAAACAAAACTGATTGGTTCGAGTTTCTATGAGTCGACATTGAGTCGTTCATTTTGACCTTGTTTTATGAAAGGAGTGGACCTGACTCGAAGGAAAAAACCCTTGAACCGAGGCTGTTGATGGGGAGCTACAAATTCAAAACATCTACTTTAATTTGATTTTCATCTATTAAATTCTCCAAAATCTCTCAATTAAACCCTACAATTATAATATTAACACGATTAAAATCGACTCAAGAAACGGTAAAAAAAGGGTCAACCCATCAAAACAGGGGCAAGACCTGGTCTGAATGAACCATTGGTCTAGACGAACTGACTGAACCGGTACCTTCTTCAAGCTTCCGCTTGCACAAATTTCTCTATCTCGTGTATATTTTGAAATTTGTTATTGCATTTTTATCCATGATTGATTTTGGTTCTTTCACTGAAGTTTGAAGATCTCATTATGATAAAAATCATTCAAAATCATCAACTAGCCCGTTATATATTGTCTGCTTTGACTCGTTACGTATCGTCATTAGCTTCACAGTTTCAAAAGACGTCTTCTAGAGAGAGGTTTCCACACCCTTATAAGAAATGTTTTGTTCCCCTCTCCCACCGATATGGGATCTCACATTCCACCCCCTTTGGAGGCTTAGCGTCCTCATTAACAAACCGTCCAGTGTCTAACACATATTATTCACTTTAACCGGTTACGTATTCTTGTTAACATCACAGGGTTAAAATACGTATTCTAAGGAGAGGTTCCCACACTCTTATAAAAAACGTTTCGCTCTCTTCTCCAACCAATGTAGAATCTCACACGTGATTAAAGGGATTACTCGTAAAAACAGAAAATAATGCAAATATAAGGGAAAAAAGATTCTACATTACCACAAATTTTAGAAAATTAAACCATCACACAAACAAAACACACACATTAATAACATAACCATTGCTCAAGGAAATGGCACAACTCCACCACCTACGCCGCCAACGCCGCCAACTCCGCCTCCAAAGCCACCGTGACCAAACCCAATCCCACCACCAATTCCGCCGTACTTCCCAATTACACCAACCCCACCAAGATGTGGAAACAATCCTCCAATGTAGCCACCCATCCCTGCAAACCCTCCAACCCCACCATAGATATTCTTTTCGTCGACATCGTTGCTGCTCGGCTGACCCGCTACCGGTGCCACAGCCATGTCTATCATTCCATCCCCATCTCCGCTACCACCACCTGTATTTAAAATATTAACAACACAAACATTTTCTTCGTTATATAAAACTTTTGAGTTTAGTGATAGTTTAACAACCTGGAACGTTACGTCCATTTGCATGCACGACGAGCAAAACAAACACGACCACGACAACAACAACGTGAATCTTCGCCATGGCTCGGCTTCTCTACCCTCTAGATGAAGATGTCATGCATGGCGATGGGATTTTATAGAGCCAAATTGAGAGGAAGAGACAGTTGAGAGTAATAAAAGGGTATTGTAGTAAATGTGTTTCAGCCTCGAACAGTGAAATTTCATTAAATTTGGATCTCAGGTTTGGTTTCATTGCAAACAATGAGAAAGAAGTGAGCGAATTGCATGCAACAGTGCACATCTGTGAACTGTTTTTTTTTTTGTTTGATTTGTATTTATTAGTTTTCAGGGATGGTTGGTTGTTTTGATGGGGATTCAGTGAGGCACGTGAGGTTCACGTGACTCTCATCATTTTACCGAACAAACCCTAGTAACACGAACCAACCTTTGTACTTGATGAAATTGTATGTTCTTAGTTCGAGCATAGTTCAACTGGTTATAGCAAATACTCTTGAACCCAGAAATTAGAACGGTTGTTTTGATGAAGATCAGTGGGACATGTGAGGTTCCTGCATGATTGTCAGAACAAACCCTAGTAACATGAAGCAACCTCGTACTTGATAAAACTGTATGCTGTTAGTCCGAGTATAGATCAACTAGTTATAGTAAATATTCTTGGACCCAGAGATTAAATCGTTGATTTCTCACCCCACGTGTTCAGTTATATATATATATATATATATATATATATATATATATATATATATATATATATAAGAGTTTGAGGTACCATGGTTAGGGATATATACGGGTTGAGTTAGGTTTGGTTGATTGGAAATTAGAAATTCGGATGGCCTCCCCTGTTCCCAGACCAACACAAGTCCTTCTAACATGTTTTGTCATCACTCACCTGCATCTCAAAAAAATTCTCGTGAAATCACTTAACATAGAATTGATCCAAGTAAAACACGATTCAATCATGGAGTTTTTGCAATTGAGCCACCGAAAAAGAAGGCTTTTCTTAGTCATCTTATTCTCAGGATTCCTCTAATTTGGATGTGATCTTGGTCCATTCATGTACCTCTCTTTACTCGATTGTCACAATATTGATTTCTCAACCCATCGTCTTTTTATTTCAACCCAATTGTTACAAACCCCACCAACTCATTAACAAGACGCTTTCTCTCTCCATGTTTTTTCTTTTTTATTTCTAACCCGATTGTTACAAATCTCATCCGAACTCATTAACAAGAAGCTTGTGGATTCCCAGCTCGTCATCACCGGATTTGCAGTGGGTA
The DNA here is from genome assembly GCF_057944985.1 of Cucurbita pepo subsp. pepo. NCBI lineage: Eukaryota > Viridiplantae > Streptophyta > Magnoliopsida > Cucurbitales > Cucurbitaceae > Cucurbita > Cucurbita pepo. The sequence goes on along the minus strand of NC_141814.1, from coordinate 1,848,081 downwards.
GTAAGTTGATTGTGGTTTTCCAGAGCATTTGTTATGTTGACTGTAGATGCTTCGTTGGTGTATAGGCGAGCCAAAAATAAGGTCATTAGTAGAGAGCGCGCTACAAATGATTGAATGTGTGGTACTTTCTCACACACGTATACATAGACCCACCAAGCGAGCTTGTATACATACCCCTTGGACCTGGATTGATCGGGCTAAACATGCTAATGCATCGCGCTAGACACCACGGAAGGGAAAGACCCGCATGATATCATAGCGAACATAAATATCGAAAGTACACGTCCGTACTAACATAACATAACGAGAAAGTATCCCGATGTACATGACATACATAAATGCATGAGATCCCCATTGTTTAAAATCATGGCATAAAATCAATCTAAATAAATTCAACTAAATTAATAGAATTAAACCGGCTTACTTAGACATAACGTCTATTGTTTGAGAAGGTATTACTGACACGACACGATATTTTCTCGAAACCTATTAAATAAGTTTAAAGTTCATAACGTTTAGTTACAAAGAAAATAAAAAAAATAAAAAAATAATGAAGATCTTTGTCAAAAGAGAAAACGTATGAAAATATAATATAATTACTCTCATAGTACGTTACAATCCACTCCCAACTATAAAATTGAAACAAACCAATCACAATGTTCAAATACTCGTCTTCCTTTGTTTTACACGAAAAAATGAGCTCATTTTCGACGCTTGCATTGTCTATGCTAATCTCATTATTTTTCGCTAGCATATCTAATAGTGAGGGATCAATCTTTTCTCCACCAAGGGTTACCGTCAATATAACAAATGTTTTGAAAAGTCATAATCAGCTCATTGTTCACTGTAAATCCGGCGATGACGATCTGGGAATTCATCGGCTGCCATCTTTGATCAGCTATGCTTTTAGTTTTCGACCAAATATCTTTGGTAAAACGTTGTTTTACTGTAGCTTCCAGTGGCCTAATTCGTTTCATTACTTTGAGATCTATAAAGATTCAAGAGACAAATGGCTTTGCGATCTGTGTATGTGGATTGTGGGTGAAAAAAGTCTCTGTATGTTCAATGAGGGCACTAAAAAGTACGATATTTGCTATGCATGGCCGCCTAAATAAATATAAGGAACGGATGTATCTCAGCATTGATAAAAATACTCTTTTCTTTTAAGTTTCTTCGCTTTTCATGAGTATTTTTTACTATTAATGTATCTATCTCTACAAATTTGAGATTTATGTTGGTTTCGATCTTGGATAGAAGCATACCGAAATAAATAAATGAAATAAAATGAAACATTCACCTGCAAAAGTCATTTTCACTCGTGCAGATCAAAATATAAACTCTCACAGGTAGGACTACATTACTCACTCAAGATTAAGATCGAGTCACATATGATCATAACGAAGACACTCAAATATGATATTTGCTATGAATGGCAACCTAAATAAATATACGAAGTGGATGTATTCGTAAAATGGAAGGTTTGATTTTGATATTAATTAATACTATTTTCCTTTAAAGTTTAGCCACTTTAGGTAGGATTTTGAATGACTCGAACTCATCCTTGAATGTACCGATTGGATTATAACGCATAATAGACCACTTGTGTTTTTTTTGTCTTTTAGTATTACAAATGAGATATGGACATTTGAACCTTCGACCCGAAGAGAATGAGTCCATGTCAATTACATCAAGCTCACGTGGATAATGAACTGCTAATAAAACATCGATTCGTAGTTTCTTATCGGCTTGGGTATGTTTCTTATACGACCAACCAAACTGGTCCGAACCCGAACCAATAGCTATTTCAGTCGATTTAAGCCGTATTTTCAATTTCCCTTGACACCTGCTTGTTTAACCACTAAAAAATATCAGATTTGAATAGCAAAACAGAGGGCTGTAGATTATGTCAACCGTATGCAAGCTATACGAAGAGCCTTTATTGAATCCTAAAACAAATGCAAAATCTAAGAAATAGTTGGGCACATAACCATTACCCTATTTACTATGAACTCCGAAGAGACTCTACATGCTATATATTTGTATATATATACTCTACCAGGGAGGAAATATACATATGACCATTGTTATGTTAAAAAAATTGAAGAACTATTCAGTTATCCGAAAACGAAAACTGCCCACCTGAAATTTCACGAGACAGCATCGTCCTTAGGAGCTAGATTATCAGTTAAAGCTGGAATATGATCTTCGTCGGGCTCGGTAGATTCTAAAAGCATCAATACGACTTCCCGCATCGATGGTCGTTGATAAGGAGATAGACTTGTGCACATCAAAGCAATTTTTAGGACTGTCAGCATGTGATCTACCGTGGATTGGTCTTGAAGATTCAGCCGCTCGTCTAGTATTCCAGACGACATCGAATGGTTTCGTAGATAGATTTTGACCCATGTGACGAGATCGCCTCCCTGATCTACTGGCTGTACCGGAGTTTTTCCAGTTAGCAGTTCTAGTAAAACTACCCCATAGCTGTATATGTCACATTTTTCTGTGACTTTCATGGTGTATGCATACTCTGCAATAAATTATGAGAGGAAGCTGTGAGTTTGTGTTAAATCTTTCAAGAGTTTTGCTTGAATGATAAATGCAGGAATGTGTTCTGATTCAAAGAAGAATAGAAAGATCTTAACAGGTCTTTTGCATAAAACGAACGAACAGACAACTCAATTTTGGGTTTCTAACACTCCAGAGCTCGAAAAGGGTCGGAGGAGTTCGGGCGAACTCTAGAAACTAACTTGTACACAAGTATTGAGACAAGTTCTCGAAAGGACAAACCTATGGTTCCTAACTCTCCAAAGCTCTAACAGGTCAAAGTCCAAACATAACGGGCTCTTCAAACTATGAAGTTTAGGTTTCTAAGCCTAACGGATCGAAGTTTGGATGAACTTTGGACCAAACGTCGAGACAGTGTGAATATGGAAAAGACATCAATAGAATATATATATAGGGTACTAAGAGTTGGAATTACCAGGAGCGATGTAACCGTACGATCCAGCAACGGCTGACATTGATTTAGAATGAGGCATGTCCATCACTTTCGCCAAACCGAAATCACCAACATGGGCTTCAAAGTTACGATCGAGAAGAATGTTATTCGATTTGATATCACGATGTATGATCCTTGGTTTGCAGTCATGATGTAGGTAAGCAAGTCCCTCGGCAGCTCCCACGGCAATTGTAAACCGAGTCGGCCATTCCAAGTTAGACGCAGTCCCGTGAAGCAACTCGCCCAAACTACCCCTTTCCATGTACTCATAAAGAAGAAGATTGGAACCTTGGTGATAGCAATAGCCATATAGTTTAACGATGTTGCGATGTCTGATCTTTCCCAGAGTCGAAATCTCAGCCCAGAAACTATTCTCCATGGTGCTCCCTTCCCTGTTCGACATCGACTTCTTAACGGCAATGGTCTGTCCTGAAGGCATCACTGCCTTGTAGACAGTTCCACAAGCACCTTTTCCTACAACACAGCTCTCATGAAAACCATTTGTAGCTCTAATTAGATCACGGAAAGTAAAACCTTCCTTAGGCGGGAAGTAGATGTTCGAATCCAGAGATAGTTTTTCCTTGTTTTGCACCATATCCGGTCGATGTATCATGCAATGTAAGATGATCATGATTAGAACAATAGAAACTCCACCGATGGAAGCAGCAATCCCGATAATGATTCTACCTCGAGGAGCATTTACGCTCTCGGAAGATGGAACAGATGGAGACGACAAATCTCCATTGCAGTCACCAAGAGGTCCACCACAGAGCCCCTTATTGCCAATGAAGCTACTAGCAAGCATGTTCTGAAGCAAGGGTATCGACGGGATTGGCCCATGAAGGTCGTTGTAGGAGAAGTTGCAACCCATTAAACTCGAAAGACTGGAAAACGAGCTCGGTATTTCACCGGTCAAGCGATTGTTATTAAGCAGGAGATATTCCAGTAGACTCAGGTTTCCAAGTTCTGATGGTATTGCCCCAGTTAACATATTGAAACTGAGATTCAGAGCAATCTGCAAGCTTTTTAGAGACCCCAACTCCATAGGAATGCTACCAGAGAATGAATTACCTCCCATTTGCAATTCTGTCAAACGGGAGAGGTCTCTCAATTCTGCAGGTATGTTGCCTGATAACTTATTTTCTGAAACTCTGAGAATTTCCAGCTCTAAAAGAGATCCAATCCCGTTCGGTAACGTATTTTCAAACCTGTTGTGGCTGAGATCGAGCCGTTGGAGAGTCTTGCAGTGGGCGATTTCTGGTGGAATCGACCCAGTAAAACGATTCGATGAAGCATTGAACGACACCAACTGCACAAGCTTCCCTATCTCCTTAGGAAAATTAGATGTAAAGTAGTTGTTTGAAATATGCAGCCTTTGCAACGTTTGGCAATTCTTAATTTCTGGAGGAAGCGGACCACTGAATCTATTCTGGTCCAATTCAATGCCAGTAAGATTCATCAAGTTACACAACTCTGATGGAAAGCTGCCACTAAACCTGTTTCCCATGAGACGAATTTGCAACAACGATTCGCACTTCAAGATCCCGGTAGGTATATTTCCATAAAGGTTATTTGACACCAAGTTCAAGATGATCAGGTTAGAACGACGACATAGATGGGGAGGTATTCGTCCTGTCAAGAGGTTGTCCGAAAAGTCGACCACCCACAGCGGGCTATAACGTCCAAGTCCTTGAGGAATGGTACCACTCAAACTGTTTTCGAAAAGCTGCAATTGACTCAATGCAGGCATATACTGAAACCCAAACGGAACAGGACCCTTGAGGTTGTTGATTGAAAGATCAAGTTTAGTCAAATTACTCAGGCTACTAAGTTCATTTGGTATAACACCAGTCAGCTGATTTTGAAAAAGATACAGTAATCGGAGACCTTTTATGTTACTAAACTCTTTAGGTATCTCACCACTCAAATAGTTCTCTGAGAAGTCGATCTCCAATGCCTGAGAAAGGTTCCCAAGCTCCCTCGGAATGGTTCCGTTCAACGCAGTCCGGTATATATACAACTTCTTCAAAGAGCTTAAGTTCCCAAATTCCTTAGGTATGGATCCACCAACATTGTTCTGATACAGAGCAAAAACCGTTAGACTCGTACAATTACCGAGCTCTTTCGGTAGAACGCCAGAAAACTGATTCCCCCAAAGAATCAATTCAGTCAAGTTTCTAAGCATACCAATCTCCTTTGGTAATTCCCCTTCTAGCTCATTTTGAGCAAGGCCAAGCGTTTCCAAGTTTTTACACTGACCTATTTCAGCTGGTAAGCTTCCCGAAATCGCATTTTGTCCTGCTCGAAACATCCTCAAGTTCTTGAGATTCCCAAACGAATGAGGCAATGGCCCCGTTATGTTGTTCGTATATGCAACTAATTCAAACAAGGATTCTAGATTCCCAATCTCCTCAGGAAAAGAACCATGGATTCTATTATTACATATATTCAACTTAACCAATGAAGTCAACTTCCCCAATTCAGATGGAAGTTCCCCATCAAACTTATTGTTTTGCAGAAAAAGATACTCCATCCTCATACAATTCCCGATCTCTTTCGGTATACTTCCCGTGAATCCATTGAAGGAAAGATCAAGATAAGTTAGGTGGATTAATTCACCAACGCTCGAGCTCAAAGGACCCAAAAGATTCTTCGAGCTCAAGTCAAGAGAATAGACCACTGGTTCCACACCAGAAGTACAGTTCACACCGGTCCATTGGCACGGTGTTCCATCGCTCGGATCCCAATTTCTCAACGAACGATACGGATCAGAAAGACCATTTTTCAGCTCCAAGAGAAAATACCCTTCTGAATTCAATCCATGTGAAGTATTAAACAGAAAAGCAAGAAGCAGCAAACTCAACATTTTAACAACCATCCGTCCAACCAGAGCTACAACATGATCATACAACAACAGTTCAATACCTGCAAAAGGGATTCAGACAAGAAACAAGAACACAATGTTGACAAAGGGAACCATCCATCCGACATCTCAGTCCTTCAAATCATGATAGGTTTCAGAAAGAAAGAACAGAATGGAATCCAAACAAGACAAATTATCCATTAAAAAGAATCCAAATATAGTTTTCCACAAAACAAACAAACATAAGTGTCCTATTCATCTAAAAGGAGGGCATCAGACAAGTCTAATCACAGGAATCTATGAAACGCATATACGACAAACTATTAAAATCCAGAGATGAACTGAATCAACCAACAAAAACCAATTAACATCAAGAAGGTCGAGAAAGAAAGAAAGAAAAAAAAATACCTCTGAACTAGCGATGAAAAATCAGCATCAGTCGCCATAAATGAAGTCCACCGCAACCAAACAGAGGCAGATGAATCCTAGAATCGAGGAGGAAGATTTCAACGCCTTTATTTACGGCTTTTCGAACTCGAAAAAGCAGAAGAGTGCAAAAGAATCACGATCAACGCAGAGATTTGAAGTAGTTCATCAATGATGAAGAGTAAGAGCGAAATTAAGGGAGATTTGAATCGAATAAAGAAGAAAAAGGATGGATTAAGAGGATTGATTGGGTGCAAATGAAAAAGAGATTAATTAGGGTCAGATTAAAGCAAGAATCGTGCTTCCCCTTCAGCAATCTCCGTGGAGTATGATGGAGCTCATCCTGCTGTGTCATTCATTAGCAACCAAAAATTGTTTTAACTTTCTTTCTCTCTCTTTCTTTCACAACAGAAGGAAACTTCCTTTTCTTTTAGGTTTCTCCTTTTCTAAAGATCGTTAGATATAAATAGTAATTTTTAATTCTTTTATATCTTTTTCTTTATAAAATTATAAATATATATATAAAAAAAAAATTTAATATATTTCCACGACCAAATTTAATTTATATTATTCATTTTTTTTATAAAAAAAATTTAAGTAACAATCATTTATATTTAAATCTATTTTTTTAAATATAGTGTATTATTTTTGTAATTTTTGTACAAATATTATTTTACGAGAGATAAAATTTACCAAATTTAATATCTTAATTTAAATAATATGAATAAAAATGTATATATAACATCGAGTTACTGAATGAATGCACAAAAACGACGTAAAAATCATAATTTTTCGAGTTGTAATAAAAAATGACCATGTGTAATAGATTAATAGATCGAGATTTTTTCCTATCTCCTACAGTAAAAAGTGAAATTATTGTCGGCAATTAACAGTGGTTAAAAAAATAATAAATAAATAATTCAAAGTTGTAACTTGCAAGGAATTTAATGGAAGAGCAACATGGATGGACTGGAGCAAAAAGAGTGGGCCCAAGATGATCCGATGAATCGGCCCATTTATGGCCCACTCAGTTGGGTGGTGGGCCCGCGGAAACCCAGTAATTAAAAATATATATAATTTAAAGGTTAAAAAAAAGCCAACGTCAAAATCAAACGGCTCACGCTTGCTTAGATTCTAACAACCAATCATCAGCCGTTGGAAGGAATACCACAGCATTTCTTGTGGGACCCACTATAATTATTGTTTTTATTTTTAATAAAAATGTGAACGTGAGAATTTTCTAACACGCTTTAGACATCTTCCATCCTTTTTCTATTTTTTTTTTTTTTTTTTCTTTTTGGGTAGGAAATTTTATAATATTTCCATTATTTTTATTTGTGTACGACCTTTAATAATTGTGTAGAGACTATAATAGATTATAAAATAAATTAATATATGAATTAACGGATAAAATTGGATCGACATACAACAAAAATAAGAATTGAACCCAAGAGAAATAAAATTTGGATCAGCACGGAAAGATCGAACCATGAAGCAAAGGAGAAGAGAAAATTTATGGTCGAAATATAGAAGCACTCAAACATAAGTTTCTCACAACATATTCCGAGTGTGAAGCTATAACATATTCTAAGGGCTAAAACATTACTCAAGGCTGACCATAGGGTTATAACTCGTTGAGGCTAACCATAAGGTGAGTTTTTTTTTTAAGATCAAGATAGCCTAAAACGAGTCTACGAACGTCCCAAGAATTATAAGAATATTACTGTGATTAAGCGTACGATCAGACCTAGATCATGTTAAAAGATATAATAGTTTATAAATATAAAAATTTTAAAAAAAATCACGGTATTGAGTTCAAAGTTGTTAAAATCACGGTAATAGTTGGTATGAGTATTTCAATGGATGTTTGCGTTTGAACATATTTTGAAATAGTCATTCTCGTTCGCTTTTAACAACTTTGAAATATTTTTATATTAATTTATGTGCGAAAACAATTTAGTTCGCTAATAATAATAAATAAATAAAAAGTCAAATTTTGACTTAGGAAGAGTTGAAAATAAAAAACGTTTTTTTAAAGAAAATTAATACGTAATTGGGTGTAGTTGAAATTTGTTTTTTAAATAAATTGTTTTTTTTTTTAATTATTTTGTTAATTTATTATTTCCAGTTTGAAAAGAAAATAATTTGTGATGGGATAGAGAGTTGGCAATTAATTTAAGATATTTAAAAAATATTAAAGCCATGTCTTTCAGTGTCAACTAAGCTATCTTCCATCTTTATCCTATTTTTAAATTATATATATATATATATATATATATTCTTTTTTTTTTTATCTTTTTATTTTTTTTGTTCGATGAGAAAGAAAAGACCCAAACCACGAAAACGATTGCAAGCATACTTAATTTTAGAGTTCTTATAGTTAAACCGTCGAACAGATAAGTGCAGTTTATTGATATAGGCAGTAACTATTAATTTTTTTTACGTATTTTTTAACCATCGTTTCATATCTTCAAAATTGCTCTCATTCAAATGTGATATTAGTTCATTAATAACTTGACGTCATAATATTGTTTTTTTTTTTTTTTTAATAAACATAGAATAAAACAGGAGAGAGAAAATGCGATGAGAAGTATTGACTAGAAGTTCATATTTGATAACTTCAGATATGTATTGTAACAGAGAATAAAAAAAAGGGAAGATAGTACATTTCAAAGTACTGCTTACGGCTATTTATATAATTTAATTTACTATATATAATTTATTAAATATGTCCATCTACTATATATAACCGTCTATCATATATATGAATCATATGATATATATATTTTCTCCGGTGAGTCTAACGAAGACCTAAGTCTATGAATCATATGAACTTTCAGACAAAAACTCACACTAGTTTTTCAATTCTCATCAAATATTATGATTTTTTAGGGATTTTCTTCAATTTCGAAAAAAAAAATTGAGCAAGACCGTGTAATGTCCCACATTGATTGAGAGGAGAACAAAACACCCTTAAGGGTGTGGAAACCTTTCCCTAGAAAATTGACTTAACACATTTGGGCCGGGCAATCCTAATGGGCCGGGCAGGGTCTGATTTTGTTTTGATACCATGATAATTGAGTCTCTCAACAGAAAAAAAATAATTACACAAAAAAATATCATTATTTAATTGTATTAATATAAATAAAAATCAAATTTTATTTATACATTCAGACGGCCATTATATCTTCGGTTCAATTTTTATTTTCCACCCAATTTTCTCGCTTGACAAACACAAAATTAATTGACAGAAATTTTCTCGGGAAAATCAAACCCAGAAAAAGTTCACATTTTTACACACAAAAAACAAGTATTGTAAGGATTAAAAAATACCCCACAAACCCTAATTAGAATCTATGAAAATTATTATAAAAAAACCCTAATTTTCTATTTATGTGCAGAATCTTGAAGAACAGGGAAAAAATGGTCTAAAACACAATCAAAACACATTTTGTCAAAATTCCCTAATGAATTTTGGGCATTAAACAGAGAAATTTTGCACTAATTTTGAATCTCTGTCCCACAATAACAAACAAATGCCTAAAAATCTAAGCTAAATTAATGGCGGATGAAAGGGGAAAATCAAAATCCCCAAAATTGAAGCTTACCCTTTATCCATTGGATTCACCACCGTACTTAACTGCTTCTGCCTCCTCATTTCCATCACTTTCCGGTGAGAATTCGAGTGCAGCACCGGCGAGAACGTCGGACTACTAGCCGGCCGGTACTCCGGCACCAATCGCCCTGACTTGAACCTAACCCCACAAGCATTACACAGCGTTTTTGGCCCTAATGGCCCCGCCCGCCATTGCGGCGTTTTCTCCGCTCCACAATGTAGGCATTTCCTCCCTATCGCCGTCGTCGTCGTCGTGGTGGGTACTACTTGTTTAACATTCCTCGAACTGGGTTGCTGCTTGAACCAGAGATGGTGGCCGGAAATGTGCCGGCCACGACGGCGCTTGCTCCGAGCCTTACTCGGAACTTTCAGGCCGACACAGCAACTCATCAAAACGCTTCCGTGGCTGCTTGACTTAGTACTGTTGGTTTCGCTATGGCTGCTGACTGAACTACTTTCGAGAACCGAAACTGGACTGTTCTGTTTCGAGACCGTCGTCAACGGCGGCGGCGGGTGGTGGTGGTGGTCGGAGAGAATGTCGACGAACGTCGAGACGGCCGGAAATGCATCTTCGTTTGATAGCCACTCAAGTTCCTCCTCCCCACAATCCTCCTAAAGCACAAAACCAAAACGAGTTCGGTTCAGTAAAACTCGGCCTAAACCAACCGAGTTGACTCGGTCCTGTCTTTTTGGTCCACCAATAATTACAATAACAGTATCAACAATAAATAATAATAATAATTTAATTAAATTATTATGTTTTCTTTTAATACTGAGAGCCGGGGGGTTACGAAAAAAAAATGACGAAAAAGCCAACTCGTATTCGTTGGAGGAATGTCGGGAGTTAGGGGCAAAAATGTCATTTCAATATAACACTCGTCTAAAATTATGGAGGAGAGGGGAGTGGCCGTATCAAGAAATTAAATATATTAATATTTCCACTATTATTAGAATCCCATGACCAAAATACCCTCAACATTTCGCAATCCATACAGTGTCTACCAAGGACATAAATGTCTTTTCAACTCATCTCACTAGACTTCACTTTTCTCTTTACTAAACTCGGGCGAGTCAACACAGTAACTCACTCCGTGTCAACCCATTTTCAGAAACCCACCGGAGAGAATAAAAGGAAAGAACTTACAAGCAAAATACGGCCGGAAGAAGTGTCGTCGGGGAGGGAGGCGGCGTTAAACTCCGAGGAGTCGGCCGCCGTGGAAGATCTGGGTGGAACGACGTCGTCTTCTTCATCTTCCTCACCGATATCCGAAGAGAAATCCAGAAGGTCATCCATGAAAGCCAAAGAAGACTCCATTTGTGTTTCAGTTTTCGTTTGAAGTTTGAAGAGAGAGAAAATCCTTTATTTGTGGAGAGAGAAAGAGCTTATCGTCAACACGCAGCCTTCGTGAGGGCTTTCGGGTGGTAGTGGGGGAAACGAACGAACGGATGAAAATCTCTCTCTCTCTCTCTCTCTCTCTCTCTCTCTCTCTCTTTCTCTTTCTCTCTCTAATAATAATAAATAAATATTAAAAAATCCATTTCTGTTTTGGCTTTATAACGTATAGAAAGGGGGTAATCCTATGCGGATGGTTGTAGAGTTAACCAAGTATAAGTGTTTGACTTTGACTTGAGAGTGAAGGACCAGAGTGAGTTGGCAGCTAATGAGATGAGGTATCACCGAATTTTGCGTGGATCTGATGGGCATGAAGAAAAAGGGTAGAATGGGAGTTTAACGCTGTGGGGAGGGGTAAATTAGGAAGAGAGAAAAGTATGTATGAGATCGATGGGTGTCTGGACGATGTTCACGATATGTCGTCGTTTTGCTACATCCAATGAGATTGGCCCACGTGGTTGGAGTTCTTGATTTATTTTTGTTTGGAGTTTTTTTATGGGAAGTTTGTTCGTGGGGCCCATAGAGTCACCGCATGTGGCGGCGAGAATAGTGTACGAGCCCACGCGCTGAGTGATGGATTAAGAGAAAAGAGCGTGGGTTCCACGAGGGAGGAGGGAGGGGTAATAATGTAAATTCAGAGTTGGGATTGGGGAACAGTAGTGCGTGCATGTGGGAGGAAAGTCCAACGCCTTAAAGCCCCACCACGTCTTTCAACTACATAAAGTAAATATTGAGCCGACCGTACTTTAAATAAATATAAGTATATATATATTTATTTATTTATTTAACGGTTCTCTTAATTTATTTTTTTCCAAATTATTATATTAATAAATAATGAACCAAAATTAGGCCTTTTGAAGTTTAAACCAAAAAAAAAAGGAATAAAATTTAATATATGAGAATCTCTTCAAACTAAATAAATGTGATTGAAAAAACAGAGATTTTATTTAAAATTAGAAGAAGGGTCCACAAATTTTTTAGGATTTAAAGGTGAATCTCATTGTCACATTCCTGATTTGTTGTCAACCTTCCCATTATATTATTTATAAATACCAACATAATAAGTTATTTTATTACCGTGGTTCTGGTCACGTGCTCTGATCTTTTGAGTTACAAGCCTTACCCCGTCTCCGCTGGGTCTATTCTTGTGTACCATAGAAAAAGGAAGCTCTAATCCTTTGAGTTACATGTCCTACCTTAGTTTCCACTGGATCTGTTTTTCGGGTACTCTAGAAAAAGAACCTCTCCCCAATCATTTTTCATTTCAAGGTAAGGAGACGTGAAAGTGTCTCTCTCTATAAGAACATACCCTACCACATTTCTATTGGATCTATTTTTGGGGTACCCTAGAAAAAGAAACTTTTCTACGATCATTGGCCATTTTGGGGGTAAGAAGACGTGAAAGTGCCTCTCTCTCTATAAGGACGGTGTGTTCCAAAGTATCAAGTGAAAGATAAAAGTGGAAAAGAAGGGGAATTGAAGAATAAGACGACCTTCCTTTTCTATGTAACCTAAAAAAACAAAGTTGATGGTTAAAGGAATGGTACGTAAATGCATTGAAAATAGGTTTAAATGAGAGTGTCAATTATGGGACAACTTTTATATCTAAAATACTAAAATTATTCCATAATTATATCTAATATAAAATTCAAACTAAATCAAATTAATTTCTCCCAAATTATTTAAATTTGTGTATTTATTTTAGTGAATCAAAATTCAAAGAAAATAATCTTAAAAACATAGCTACAATGACATACCCGAGCGATAAGTACAAACCCATATTTTTCTTCAGCTGGAGGTTTTCATACTCGGACTCACTTCAATCCAAAACTAATCGTTTACTCGTTCCATCTTATTTTGTTGAGGCTGACACAACTCAGGTAGCAACTTCTCATAAGAGTGTGGGAACATCTTGAAGCTGACCATACATGACGGGTCAAAGTAGACAATATAAGTAAGTTAAGTGGGGAAGTTGCAAAACCGACAAAGAAATAGCCTTTTATTAAAAACTAGGTTAATGAGCTGGGCTATGGGCCCTAATTTTTCAAAGCTATTTATTGCGACTGGGCCCAATATTTGATCCAGGCCCACAAGTTAGAGTTGGGCTTGCGCATCACTTTTTCATATTGGCCCACCCTGGTATAACCCCAAAACTAATTTCAAATAAAATTTTATTTTCATCTCTTTTAAATTTTTATTTTTATTTTTATTATAATATATATAGAAAAATAATGAAGAACGATTGTAGAGACAACATAAACGACATTCCGAACTCGAGCTCAAATATCGATGAATGTTGTAGTTATTCATCTATTTATTTACTAATTCCCGTCTCTAACCTAGTTTATCTAACAGGGAGAAATCTCTCCTCACTCCTCTGCTCCTGTGATTTTTTTATCCTACGAGTTAAATGAACATCTTTAATCATAGATTGAACTGAAACGTACGTAGATTTATTGTAATATTCTAGCATATCAAATGTATTTGAGTTCCTCCTAATATTCGTCGTCGTCACTCATACGTAACGAAATTTAATATAACTTTTTGAATATATATATATATTTACTATGTTTTTTTGACACCCATGTACTTTGAAATGTGAACACTCAATCATCCACAAGATGCCATGACCATTGACTTCACCTGTCAACATCACAATATTAGATACTTCGTCAATTTGCCAAAACTTCAAGGGCTAAATTGCAAATTCTATATATACAACGTGACGACTATTATGAGTTATTAAAACATTATAAATTAACCATATATATATATATTCAAGTAGGTTTTGACTTTGACTTTCAACTTAATCAATGTAACGATAACGAAAAGAAAATAAATTTATTTAGAGCAGCATGTACTGAGTTAGCTAGGGAGCCAATGGGATATAATAACTCTTATGAATATGGAAGCCTGTAGATTAAAAATCTAAAAGTGACTTCATTCCAGATTCGATCTAACAATTGATGAAGAACAAGACCTCTAGATCTAAAATTTTCAAGAACTCCAAAGCAACAAGGAATCAAACTCATGGTAAAATAAGATCTGGATTACGTTATTGATCGAGTCATATTTGAATGGTTCTAGGCAAGAAACCTAAACTCGAGACCCATCAATTGTGTCGATTGTAAATGTAACTCAAGACCCATCAATTTTTTTTTTAATAAATTGACTTAAAATTTATATAATTTTAAAATATGGAGAGAAAAAAAAAACCAAAATAATAATAATGACATCACCATGGTGTCGATGCGTCTATAAATGTCGGATCAATATGTAAATAATCCCACGCTCTGTTTCTCTCCAGCAGAGAGACTTCCTTGCTCTGTTTTTTGAGTTTTCAAAAATGGCGGCTCCAAACTGCACACTGACTTTGGCTCAGCTCCTCGGCCCCAATGTCACGAACTCCGGCGCCGCTGCCTCCTTCATCTGCGATCAATTCTCTACAACCACCACCAACTTCTCCGACACCAAATTCGCCGTCGACACCGTCTACCTCCTCTTCTCCGCCTACCTCGTCTTCTCTATGCAACTCGGCTTCGCCATGCTCTGCGCCGGCTCCGTCCGTGCTAAAAACACCATGAACATCATGCTTACCAACGTCCTCGACGCTGCCGCCGGCGGCCTCTTTTACTACCTCTTCGGCTTCGCCTTTGCCTTCGGCAGCCCCTCCAACGCATTCATCGGCCGCCATTTCTTCGGCCTCAAGTCAATCCCCTCCGCCACACCCACCCCCACCGATTATAGCTTCTTCCTTTATCAATGGGCTTTCGCCATCGCCGCCGCCGGCATCACCAGCGGTTCAATTGCCGAGCGGACCCAATTCGTTGCCTATTTGATCTACTCCTCTGTTTTGACCGGCTTTGTTTACCCGGTGGTTTCCCACTGGTTTTGGTCTCCAGACGGTTGGGCCAGCCCCTCCCGGTCCAATGGAAATCTCTTATTCGGAACCGGAGTCATCGATTTTGCCGGTTCGGGCGTGGTTCACATGGTGGGTGGAATCGCCGGACTTTGGGGTGCTTTAATAGAAGGCCCAAGAATCGGTCGGTTCGAAAAAACCGGACGATCCGTTGCGTTACGAGGCCATAGTGCTACGTTAGTCGTTCTCGGTACCTTCATGCTTTGGTTCGGTTGGTACGGGTTCAACCCCGGTTCATTCACCAAAATCCTAGTTCCGTACGGAGTGGGTGATTTCTACGGACAGTGGAGCGCCGTCGGTCGGACAGCCGTTACAACCACCCTCGCCGGTTGCACAGCAGCGTTGACTACCCTTTTTGGAAAAAGAATTCTCTCCGGTCACTGGAACGTCACCGACGTCTGCAACGGATTACTCGGCGGCTTCGCCGCCATAACCTCCGGCTGCTCAGTGGTGGAGCCATGGGCGGCAGTGATATGCGGATTTGTGGCAGCGTTGGTGTTAATCAGCTTGAATAAACTGGCGGAGAAGGTGAAATTTGATGACCCATTGGAGGCAGCACAATTGCACGGCGGGTGCGGCGCGTGGGGGATAATTTTCACAGCATTGTTCGCGACAAAGGAGTATGTGAACGAGGTGTACGGCGGAGAGATCGGGCGGCCACACGGGTTGTTCATGGGCGGCGGAGGGAAGTTGCTGGCGGCGCATCTGATACAGATTTTGGTGATTGCTGGGTGGGTAAGCATCACAATGGGACCATTGTTTTTCGGGCTTCATAAACTGAAGCTACTGAGAATTTCGCCGGCGGATGAGATGGCCGGAATGGACATGACACGTCACGGTGGATTTGCTTACGTGTACCATGATGAAGATGAGTCATCGGCGAATGGGGTCCAGATGAGAAGGATTGAGCCAAGGGACACCAGTCCATTTGGAAATTAAGAAATTTGGGGTTTCTCGACCAAGTTGGCTTAAATGTGTTATCCTTTCAAAATTATTTTTTTACCCCACACTACTAAGTTTTATTGTACGTATTTATTATATAAAAAAAAAAAAAAAAAAAAAATCCTGATTCAACTGATTTTTTTTTTTTTTTCGAGTATTTTCCTTATATTGATTATTTGTTAATATTTTATCCATAAGTAATCGTGAGTGTTACAGAAATTTCATAGTTCAGAATTATTCATATGATCATTTGAAATATTCATAGGGACAAAATGTGGGTTTTAGGACTAAGGGAATGTACAATAACTACTCATATTCATGCATATTCTCGTCTAGGCTCTTTAGGGCACATAATCATATATCTAATATAATATTCGTGCCGACAAGGGAATCTAGTCCCTATAAAATTAGTGTCCAACGTTCTCAATCAACAAATTTATGAATACATGAGACGACATGCTGAAGTCCTCATAAAATTAGGACTAATCAAAGTTCACAACATATAAGCGGAAGCTTTAAGCATGATATTGTACTAAATCAAACACAAACAAGTTTCTAGGCTTAACTATATACAACTTAATCAATTAGGTTTATCGTCATGCTTCCTAATAAATATACAACTTGATCAAATAGGCGTATTCTAATAAATATCCAACTTGATTAACTAGGTTTTTCGTCATACTTCCTAATGGATTTTGCCCACTGTCGTAATCAACGCCTATAAGTATTACTTAGAGATAATCCATGTGGCCACTTATTTTTTGTAGACTTCTCGAGATAGGTTCGAATCCTGAAGAATTTTCAAAAGTCCCTGAGGGAAAATATTAGAACCATTGAAAATAGGGTAAAAATCAAGTCAAAATGGTGCAAACCTCGAGAAATTAGGTTTTTTGGATTCGGGTCACATCTTACTGATCGAGTTGGGTCAGATTAGTCAAGCGAGTCAGGTTAGGTAAGTAGGTCAAACTAGTTTGGTACGCAGGTCGAATCGAGTAGCATGGGTCAGGTCTTCTTCCTCGCGTTCTCTCTCCCCTAGTCTTACTGTAATCTACAGAAAAAATGAGTCTTCCGTATGTGATATGAACCAAGACATTTCAGTCATACAATAACTCCGTATATTCTCTCTTCCCTAGTCTTACTGTAATCTGTAAATCAAAATGGCTAAAAGCTACGTGTTAAAATAATTTTATAATTAGTAATCATTATTAAAACTCTTATTCTAAAATCATATTTTGTATTAAAAAAAATTATATTATATCTTTTCTTATTTGAAAAGAAATTGCAATTAAATATTAAAGAAGAAATCAAAGTCTATCGTGAATGAGATTAAAGAAATAAAACATTATAATCGAGAAATTTTTTTAAATTTAAATTAGTGTTTGAAGGAGTAATTTATGAAGTAATAGATAAATAATCGACAAAAAATATATATTTTTGCATGTGTAGAAGTATACTTGACGTTAAAGCGTTTGAAGATTAAAAACGTCTAAAATATTACATAAATAGTCAATGTTGAAATGGGAGATTCTAAGTTGATCGAGTCAACCCCTTGTTTTCTTACCTGATTTTTTAAGACTAACATGTTCGGTGATCGGGATAATGATACTCGAGCGAGAGTTGCGCTAGCTTCCAACCTGTTTTAAAAAGAAAAATTAATAGATTTGTGTTAAATGAGTGGAAAAATTCAAATTCATAAATAAATTAAATAATTGTGAATAAAAAATAAATATTGGAGATAAGGAATATATGGAAGAGATTGCCTAGAAATGATAATAATATTATTTTAAAAGTCATCCGTCAATTTATTTAAAAATAAATAAAAACCATTATTTTCCAAACTATATTTTAAGGAATTAAATTCTGAAATTGAATATAATTTCTCAAAGCTCTATGCTTACGCAAATTTAACATTTTTTATTAAATAAATTTCAGCTTAAGAAATTAAAATATGAATTTTACAATTAAAAAACGAAGATATTTTCTAATTTTAATTAAAATTTAATATTGGCGGAACGCTATTGGTGGGAGTTAGATGGTGACGTGTGAACTTAGAGCTCTGAATTTCCACGGCTAAACAGTGAAGCTTTTGTCGTTATGTGTATTTATGCAATAAATGAAAACCTCAGACCCTTACTAATAAATTTGCAACTTTAGAGGGTTCTAAAAGCAAAATTAATCCACGTGGCTTTTGACCACTTTTTCCCCTCCATTTTTGACTATTCCCATTTCTAGGGAAGTCGAAATTAAGTTTTTTCATATTTAAAATTAAAATTTATTATTTTTATAATATTATATTCAGATTTTTGGCATGACGCTTCCCACGTGCGAGATTTGGCAGATGGAACACCACTATAAATATTATTTATAATATATAATTATTGGGACTTTATTTATTTTTTAAGGATATTACCAAAAAGGTCGGAGCTTTCTAAAAAGCAATAATTCATTTATTTATTTTGAAAAAAAGCAATTCATTAAAGCCACAAAAAAAAAAAAAAAAAAAAAAAATTAAATTCATGTTGGAACGATAATTTAGCATATAGATGAATAATTTTGTTGCTCGATTCTGAATAGAAATTAAACGAGACTTCACTAATGTAAATATAATTTTTGAAAAATTTTAGACTGGAATTAGACGAGCAATTATGAAAATTGAAAGGTCTTGTCCTAGATGGTTAGGAGTGAACGCAATCTCCGAACAATAAAGTTCGATTCTCGAATTTTAAATAATAATATTAAATAATAAATAAATAACATATTTAAAATGTGTTAAAAGTTGGTAGAGTAGATGGACGGTTGGTTGTGCTTAATTGTTATTTTTTTTTTATAATAAAACTGATTTAAAAGTGAAATTCCATTAATAATATGTTGTTATTTGTTTTTATTGAAAATTAAGAAAACAATTCACTTTCTGCTATTAACGAAAATTCTACCAACTTTTATATTTTTTAATTAAAAATAAATAAAATATCTTATATTTACGAACGTGTGAGTTAAGAGATTTGTTAAATATAAAATGAATGTTTAACCACGAGTATATGAACTATACGAATATAAAAATTTAAAGAATAAAATAGAAATTTAAAAAATTAAAATGAGACGAAAATATAATAATTTAAAGATCCAAATTATATTTCGTCTATTATATATTTTAAAAAATTAAGACCATTAAAATTATGATCATTAAAGTTGGATCGTGACTCCACCCAAATCATCTAAAAAAGTTAGCACTATATATATCATTAAAATGTAATCATTGTATAATTAAAATACTTTTTTTTTTTTTTTTAATTTCCGTCGAACTTTAAAAATTGGTTAACTTTTAAATTATAGGCCACGTTATTATCTAGACCCATAAAGTTGAGTTCTTCCACTAGTATTTTTATAAAAATGATAATATAGTGAGATGGTTCGAGATTTGCTTATCTTTGCAACATTTAGTCAAAGAACTTTATTCGAGATGGGTCACTTCACACACGAAACTATTGGTGGAAATTGGACAGACACGACCCCTCGACTTGAAGTCTCAGGCCCAATAAGTTGAATCTCGGGGGAAAATGGGACATAAGAGTGAACTATTCTTGTTCATACTCCTTCACAAATCTATCTTCTTATTCGATGTTTAAGAATTCTCGTTGTTTTTAAATTTCAACACTTTCTTGAACTATTTTTTTAGGAATGTTGCGTTGCCCATACGACTAGGTCATCATTCACGACAAGGGCTCTTGAGATTGGTTGTCACCACAGTTGAGGAAAACTCAACCTGTATCCTTCAGAGCACTTCATACGTTCACAAATTTGTCTATAACTAATAACTACAGTTGGCCCATCACAAAATTCTTTGGATGTGTCATCAAGTTCTTCGAGGTCGTGTCGTCTATGATCCTAGAAATATCTTTCCTCTTGCGACGTATCTACATTGTCGGGATTTTGCTCGGCCATTTGTCCCAAGTCTGGGTTTAGTTGGGCTATCTCCCGAGCCTTCCATTACTCCCATCATAGATATTATCTCTATCAACTTGTTGTCCTTAGGGTAATGCTCCTACTACTAATAAAACGTTCCTATCTAATATTATTAAGATACTTTAAACAATTATTCAAAAGTAATTGTATTTAACGAAACGTGCACATTTTCCATCTCTCGAATAAATAAGACATATTTTCTAAATCAATAATATTTTAAAAAAAATTATAATATTAAATTTGAACGTATTTTAATAAATATGACATGGAAATTAGTGGACCGCAGGATGGTAAGTGGAGCTCCCAAAAGTATTGAAAAAACAAAAGACGGAAAGGTTCACTAGTGGCGGCACATGATTGGTCCAAGTGGAGAGTAACCCAAGGGAAGGGGGTGGGTTTGGCGTACAAAACGATGACGTTTAAGGCAAGTGGAAGCCAAGGAAAATACAATTTTGAAATATAATAATCTATAAGAAAATTTTAAAATAAAAAATAAATCAACATAATTTTATAATTTAGGATCAAATTTATAATTTAATAAAATATATATATACATATACGACGAGGACAAGATGATATGCAATAGATCACGAATATACAGGCAAGAAACACTAAATTATGATGAAAGTGGACAATATCATACAATTATAGAGGTTCGTTATTCAATTTTTAGGTAACCCAAACCTAGTAAGTATATATTAGGGTTTCATATTTCCCTTGTTCGGTCCTTCCTCGAATCTCTTCGTCGTTCGATCGACCAAATCTTGTCATGTTGCAAGTGCTTCGTTACTCGTTTTCATCCATTTTAACTACTCGTTGTCGTGGAGACATCATTGCCATTTTCCGTCTCTTCAGTAGTCATTCTTCATATCAATCACTATCACCGTCACATCTCTGCTTGTTTCTGTTCACTCCTTCCCGTTAATTTCATCTTCTTTAACTGAATGAACTCGACTTGACAGAAAATACAAAGATTGGGTTGAGAATTCTCTTTCGAAGATGCCATTTTCATATCTATCTCACGTTAAGACGTCAACCGCATAAATTCATGAACATTTTTAGTACTCTCTAAGTCAACAGTGCCTACTTCTTCCATTCACACCGCTTTTTAAAATATTTATTAAACGCTATAAAGTCCCTTGCGACTTAATGGTATTCACATGACTTAATTAAAAAATATTAAAATTTGTTGCACTTTAATCAATAAAGATTTTGTTAATTATTTTCACATTTATCCTATTTTAAATTTTAAATTTTATATATAATAATTTAATCTAATTATTAAAAAAAGCATGTTTAATAATTAAATTATTACAAATCATAAAAATTAATAGTTATTTTGTAATTAAAAAATTAAAAAATTGAATTTTTTTATTATATTATTGGAAATTTTATGTGGATATGAATGTGACGTCAGCAAATGTATGTATTTTATTTAGTTATGGTCCCGCAAATTTAATGTAGCAGCCCCTAGTCTTGACTTTTAGTTTTCACTTTTGACGCGTTTTATTTTGGACAGAAAAGTCCCCATATTCAAATTTTCAAATTACAGAATTCCCACAACTTTTAATTAATTATACTTCATGACTTGGACTATTCTTTTTGGAATTTATTTATTTTGTATTTTGGTTCAATTATAATTTTTGTAATTAAAAAAAAAACCCAAATCAAATGAAAATTGAAAATAAACCCAAATTATAAATACTAAAGCAAAAATTTACAAATTAAAGGAACTAAATTAAATTTAAACTTCTTATTTTTAATGGTTGAATTAAAGAAAAAAATATTAAAAAAAATGGTATAAATTTAAATTTTATTTATGTAATTAATTTTTAAAACCTGTTGTTAAAATATATGTTTTAGTTCTTAATGTTTGAGTGATATTTAGATTTTATTTAATACCCGTTCGTTAAAATATTTCAATTTAGTCCCTACAGATTAATAATTTTCAATTTAGTCCATCACTATTGGTGAATTAAACCTCTACCCATTTTGTAGGAGGTCGAATTAGAATTAAATAGGCCCATGGATATATTGTATCCACCAAAATCAGGCCCAGCCCACTGATCTATTGGATCCACAAAAATCAGGCCCAGTCCATGGGTCTATTGGATCCATGAAAAATAAGGCCCAGCCCACTGATCTATTAGAACCACAAAAATCAGGCCCAGCCCAGGATCTATGCTGTTCTTTTTAATTTTCAATTAAATAGGCTTGTGGATCTATTAGATCCACCAAAATCAGGCCCAGCCCATGGATCTATTTGATCCACGAAAATAAGGCCCAGCCCATGATCTATGTTCTTCTTTTCAATTTTCAATTAAATAGGCCCATGGATCTATTGTATCCACCAAAATGAGGCCCAACCCAGGGATCTATTGGATCCACGAAAAATCAGGCCCAGCCCATGATCTGTGTTGTTCTTTTCAATTTTCAATTAAAATAGGCCCATGGATCTATTGGGTCCACGAAAATCAGGCTCAGCCCATGTATCTATTGGGTCCACCAAAATCAGGCCCAGCCCATGATCTATATTGTTCTTTTTAATTTTCAATTAAATAGGCCCATGTATCTATTGGATCCACGAAAAATCAGGCCCAGCCCATGTATATATTGGATCCATGAAAAATCAGGCCCAGCCCATTATCTATGTTTTTTAATTTTTAATTAAATAGGCCCATTGATCTATTGAATTCAAAAAATCAGGCCCAGCCCACATAAAATCAGGCCCAGCCCATGATTTATTGTTCTATTTAATTTTTAATTAATTAGGCCCATGGATCTAATTGATAGCCCATATGAGTTGTTCGTGAAAAAGTAAGCCGAACATCAATGGATAAGCCGTACAGTCATCAGCTGCCAGCAATGGTGGTGAACGCTCAGTAGGCTTTACAATGGCGATGGAGTTCCTCTCGAGATGTGCTTCTTCTTCCTCCTCACCATGTTTCGCTTTCTTCAACGTCCATCTTCAACATACTATTAGTTGTCGCGCTACTGTCAAGGTACTCGTCCTCCATCTCTTTGTTGAAATTATCATCAATTTCGTCTGCTGTCAATCATAATGTAGAATTTCACTCTGCCGGCGCAATTTTCGCCGTTGAATGTCGCATTAGGAATTTACATTGCTTTTCAGTAACGTGTTAGATTGAGCTATGGCAGTCGCAGGTATTGCCATGGAATTCTCCTGTGGTTGGTTTTGGTCGATCAACGAGTCTCGGCACCGATGGTCGGGGGAGAATTTGGGGTTGGAGTTGTGGACCGAATCGTGGTTTGTTGCTTCGGCAGCTACGGAGATATCATTCCAGTTTGTCCTCCTCGTCTGGTATGAGTTCCGTATGCTATCGGTATGTCTTCAAGTGGAAAAAATACGCGGTGAATTTCCGAAGAGTCAGGAATGCTATGGAAAAATTTAGACACCGTTTTTCTGTACAACTTGCTCGGGTGATGGTTTGCGTGATGCTAGTGATGTCTGTATCTTCTACTTTTGGGGATAGTCCATCATGTATGTTTAATTTTCAAATTGTATCTACACTCGAGCTTGAATTTGAGAAAACACTGTTCGGGATTTTGTTTTTCTTGATTGAATGTGCTTTAATTCAGGGGCCCTCACTGAAGAGAATCTACTCTTTTTGGAGGCATGGAGGACAATAGACCGTGCGTATATCGACAAGAATTTTAATGGACAAAGTTGGTTTCGTTACAGAGAAAATGCATTGAGAAATGAACCCATGAATACGCGAGAAGAGACCTGTATGAAATTTCATCTCTGTTTCTTATCTTGCATGGTAGACCGAATATTTTCCTAGTTATGATCCGAAGGCATGAATAAACTGTTTCAACCCAGGGTCGTAAATTTGTCCTATCATTTGAACCTCTGATCCTATTGATTTGATTATTATGATCTATAAGTTAGATTGATAAAAATAAATCTTGCTGCAAAACCTCACTCGGTCTCATATATGTGGCGAGAAACTTCTTGCTAATTTAGCACTTCAATTTAGACTTGTTTACTCGTCTTCCTAAATTTTTTTCAGATACTGCAATAAAGAAGATGCTTGCGACTCTTGATGATCCCTTCACTCGATTTCTAGAACCTGAAAAGTTTAAAAGCTTGCAGGTAGGAAATGCTACCTTTTGTTAAGTTGTGTTTCATTTGTCTAGATGGAAAAGAAATTCCATCTACAAATTTAGACGTGACATTCACTTATAATCTCCTTCTGGATGTATGAAAGCAATGCTCTAAAATCTAGTAATATCTTCTTTGAAGGCAGTCTGGTACTCAAGGTGCTCTTACAGGTGTAGGGCTGTCCATTGGTTATCGCACCGCTGTTGATGGACCTGCTGGACTTCTTGTCGTTTCAGCTGCACCTGGGGGCCCTGCAGAAAGAGCTGGTATTACTTCTGGTGATGTGATTCTGGCAATTGATGACATTACTACAGAATCCATGGGTATATATGATGCAGCAGAGCGATTGCAGTAAGTTTCTTTCCTTCCCAAGTTACCATAATCTTGAAACAGTGCAACAGTACATGTTGCTGGTAGATAAATAATATATAAAAAAGTTAATAAGGAGTTACTTATTTAACTTTAACATGTTGCAACTTCTCTTTAAATTTAGTAATTTGTATTCGGTTATATCCGGATATGCAAAAACATGGATTTCATGTTCATGGTATCCCTGGTGTTTCATTTTTGTTATGAAGGATGAAACATACGCTGTATTTTGTTTTATTACTTGATCATAAGCCATCGCAATGATTCCTACAAACTATTGCATCGAAGGCACACGAGTAGATTATCTGTGAACCTATTTTGAAACTATTGATTTAGAAAGGCCCGTTTTCTAACTCATGTTAGTTGGTTAAGGTTATTTCTTGGAGTCGATTTAATTGTATTTTACTTCGCCATCTAACAAGAGTGATTACAGGGGACCCAAAGGAAGTTCTGTGCAATTGACCGTTCAAAGTGGACCCAGTGTAAAGCATCTAGATTTAGTGTAAGCTTATCTTCCACCCATTTAACGGCTAGCTGACAATGATTTGATGCCTTCCTCCTTTCAGCAGTTTAAATTCTTTTGTAAATCATGGTAGTTTCTCGTTTGTGTAGAATATTTCAGTTTGTCATTGGAATTTATCCCCTTATCTTATATTTTTTCAACTAGGGAGCCAAAAGTCCTGAACTAGGGAGCCAAAAGAATATTATTTCAGTTTGTCCTGAACTAGGGAGCCAAAAGTCCTTTGCCCCTAGAGAGAACCTTCTGGCATCATATAGCTTATGAATAAAGCTGCACTAAGTCTACTTTCCCCTCTACTATTCTAACTGTTCCAGAACTAATAGAATCACATCTTCCAGGCGAGAGAAAGTTGCAATAAATCCAGTGAAGTCCAGAATTTGTGAGTTGCCTGGCTCAGGGGACAATTCTTCTAAGATTGGTTACATCAAGCTTACCTCATTTAATCAAAAGGCCTCTGGTAAGGAAGATCATCTGTACTTTGTAGCTAGAGCAACTACACTGTAGTTTGACTCAGACAAGATAATCAAATAATAAATCTGAAATTTCCCTCATTCATTTTACTTATCTGCACGTCATTTGAAAACAACATTATGTCTAGGGCATTATCTTGTAGTATTCTCAGTCTTCAAGGGATTCCAAGAGATAACGTGCTTTTGTTTTGAGATTACGTCCTTTGCAGGTGCTGTGAAGGAAGCTATTGATTCTTTAAGGAGTAACAGGGTTAATGCCTTTGTACTCGACCTTCGGGACAATAGGTGATTAGCTTTCACTTTTCAGCACTTAAGTTTGCACTTTAGCACAGTTCTTGAACTATGGATCTTGTTGCAGTGGTGGTCTTTTTCCCGAAGGAGTTGAGATTGCCAAGATTTGGTACGTGCTATTTGAGTATTATGTGATGTAATTCATGTTGTAAGCTTCAATAATGGTGTAATATGACACAACGGAATTCAAGTAGATTACATTTAAATTTATAACGTGGCAAAAGATTCTAGGTGATAGAAGTGGTCACTTTGCATTCGTCGGCTCTTTCACCTGGATATCAAATCATAGTTCATGGAAAATTTCCCTGTTTAGCATGTAAGTCATATTTGCATTGCACATTACATAGAACTGCAGATGTTACTAGAACTACAGATGTTACAATTTTATTGTGGTCATACTTTTTACTTTTAGGATATGAAACTAACTTTCCTACACAATACATCCCACTTGGGGCTTGAAACCATGGAAGAAGATACTTGGACAAAGCCCATGTTATCCATCCTCCCCAAGGTCACCAACCAAACAAAACGCTGTGATCTTCCTCCGAATTTTAGCCTTCTATAGTCAGATGAAGAAAGGGGAGGGGAGGTAGATTGGGATAAGGACAAAACAGGACTTGCTAGAGAAGATGATTGCTTGAAGGCTCCAAATTCCAAGTATGAGAATCATTTCGTATTTATTTAGGGAAAGGAGGTCTCTTGTAGCAACAAAAGAAGGGTAGACAAGTCTTGGAGCTTGATTTCATAAATAAATCTTCTAAAATAGAAATCAAATTCTAAGGGACGTAGGAAAGTCAACACTAGGAATTAAAACTGAATCAACAAACGCCTCTTTGTTTCAGCAATGGGAAATGGTTGAAATGGGTTTCCGAGAACTCTTAAATATGTCATTTAGAAACCACATTAGCTGTAGGCTCACAACCATAGTTGTTCATGATAATCTTGTACCACATTGAATCTGGTTTTTGAAGGGAAAGCATCATATCACTTTGCTAGGTCAATTAGGCTCCTATTTGCTTGATTCCTTTTGCCTGCCCTCGGTAAATTCCTTGTAAAATAGGTTGTCTACATTTATTTTTAATGAATCGAGTAGACTTGTATTTATTAGGTGATTTTGATGCTGTGCATGCTCGAGATCCATCATTTCATCTTTTCTCTTTTTCATTGATCATTTCATTTGCTAGTTTACTTCTTTATTTTGGAAATCAGTAATTTATCTCAGTTTTAACATAATACTTGACATAAAAGAATTTAAAAGTTGATAGTGTCACGTGCAATGCACGTAGAACTCTGCTGCCTGGTTTCATATTATCAGTTCTTATTCAGGTTGGACAAAGGTGTTATTGTGTATATTTGCGACAGTAGTGGTGTCCGAGATATATATGATTCAGATGGAAGCAGCACTATAGCAGCTTCAGAACCACTAGCCGTGTTGGTAAACTTTCAGCTCTATTCTCTTTCTAAATAAAGGCGTGCTCAAATATCTCATCTCTTGTTTCTT